>NC_056737.1:1060155877-1060455877 GCF_019279795.1 Protopterus annectens
AGCTTTAAGCAATAAGAATAAAACGTAGATATGGGTAAAAACATGAAACAAGGTAAACAATAATTACCTTTCTAAGTACAAGATGAAATGGCCGAGTCTTACTTTGGTTGTAATGGATTTGTAAAGTATTAAAGTTTGACATATCAGCTGCTGTTATTAATTGTAGGAGTAGTGTCATAGGATGAAGTAGTGTTACTAAATGAACACCAGATAGTAATAATCAGTCATTCTTACTTTATTTAGACATGATCAGAGTGCAGTAAACTAAGAAAATCGCTGGTCATTTTGTGATCGGGGATGGTTTCTAGTCGCCATAGAGGTAGTGCAGGTTTCCAATGTAGCTTCTTTCTGTTTTCATGATGGTGCTCTTATTTGGAGGGGAACCTCAATCCCAATTTCTTGTGGTCTGATGAAAGTTGCAGAAGTTATTGAACATAACCTGTTGAAGCTGAAGAAATCTCTGGAGCTGTTTGTGTCTTCAGAAATGTTTTATTGACTGCTGAGCCAGATGGGCAATGCTCCATCCAATGTCTCTTGCCTGCTATGCAACTTTGTCATTTGCTGGACCAGACAGTGCTCCTGGGTCACCCCTGAAAAAGAGACATTTGTGTCAAGTTTCCTGTCTTCACTTATCAAGTGTGTGTATGTTAGAAAAAACATCTGGTTTTAAAAAGTGCCAGAAGGGCGGTCATAAGTTGCTCCTTTCTGATGCACATGCCATGTGCGTTTATTGTCTAGGCCCTGAGCACTTTCAAAAGGATTGTGATATTTGTAAGTCATTTAATCCTTGGGCCATAGTGGACCACAAAAACAAACTCATTTTTTTAAAGAGTTTGCTTCTTTCTACATTCTCATTGGCTCTTCCTGGGACTCAAACCCCCCCCCCCCCCAAGTTGATGTCAAAGGAAGATTTAAAACGACCTTTGGATCCATCAGGCTCTTCCACCCCTGCCTCTAATCTGATAGTGGAGCCTTCACACACGAAACATAAAAAGTTGGGTCTGAAACCTGATCCATCTCCAAAGCTGACTTAAGACACCAGATCGGCTTCCACAAATCCTGTACTCTGACCAGAAGCCATAACCTTGGACTAGATGCTCTTCTTTCTTAGGTCTGGTACCCCCTTGTGTCCCATCACCATTCCTTGAATCTTGGCAGCATTCAAGGTTTCCCTTTGTGGCCTCATCATCTCACTCTTCCAGAAGCCTGACCGAAGCCAGTGTGGATGGAATGATGAGGAAGTTTGTCAGTGCGGATTTAGATGGGAGTTCTTCCAGGCTCCTATCCCTTCGGGTCAGGAAGCCCTCACTAGTACTACAACACCTGTCTCAGCTCCTTCTCCGATCTGAGCTGTGGTTGTGGAGCCCTTGGATCCGAGTTTCTGAGACCGTTTGCATTGGATCCAAAGATCGTAATATTATTGGCTTCGAGGCCTTCTTTGAGTGCACTGGTTCAGATTGGGTTGGAGCCGAAGCATCCCTTTTGGATCTGAGGCATTGGAGTCAGCTCCAAAGTTGTTGGAGTTGTCTTTGCACCTTGGCGCCTTGACATTGAATAGCCCATCTCCGACCTGTGCCTCGGGTGGACTGCCTTCGGGGCAGGGGGAGCCATTGGGGCAAAAGCGTGGCTTCTTGGCTCCATTGACTTCCTTCTTCCCTGAGCATCTTGCCTTTGAGGTAGTAAAGAGACTGTTTTCTGCTTCTGCAGGACTGATGGTTCCTCCCCTCTCGGATCTCCCTTCTAGATCCCATATGTCTCTGTGTCTTGTGCCTTGTCATTCTACTCCACAGGGGAGACTAGCCCAAAGTCTTCAGGCTACCTAGCAGGGTATTATCATTTCTCCTGATACTTCTTCAGAACACCCCACTGCAGACGTCCATAGGAAAAGAAAGTGTAAGAGGAGGCCCCTGGACTCCATTCAGGAGTTGGTCACTGAAGATACCGATTTTAATGAGGGGGATGGGTCCCCAAGATCACTATCCAATGATTTCTCCTTTGGAGACATCCTAGAGATACTTGAGAAAAGGGGTGGTTGGTCTACCGATAATCCTTCCCAAGAGGAATTGGTATTCCTGGAACTCTGTGGGTTTGGCCAATCTTACTTCCTTGGTGACTCGGTCGCCCACCAGTGAGCTCATTAACTTGATCTCTAGGCAGGAGTGGAAGGAAACAGACATGGTTGAGAAAATTCCTAAGAGACCAGACTGGATTTTGGAACCACCTAAAGGAAGGGAGTTTTGAAGCAAGAGAGTAACTGTGTAGATGCCATGGTTGTGGCGGCAGCCACCAAGAAGAAACTCGCGGAACAGAGTTCGTCTCTCTAGTCCCCTAACAGGAAGTCAGGGGCATTGGACAGATTTTTGAAGTGTGTTTATACTTCAGCGACATTTGCACTCAGATTGCTGAATTATTTGGCACACTTCAATATATCTCAGATGGATTTGATTAAGGAATTCTCTAAATCCCTTGCCAGGACCAGAACTTCTGAGGCTTAGATTTCTGTGGCCTCACAGTTTGCTACCCTACAGTCATTTACTAATTCATCCATAATTCTCATTTGACATGCTACTTGAAGGTACCTCAAGGGCCGTGGGTTCATGCATTTCCATAAGGAGACGTGCTTGAATGTGCTTGTGTGACTTTGCGGAGCCCTTCAAATCTTTTTTCGTCAGTGCACCTTTTGACAGATGCTGTTTGTTCAGCTGTAAGATAAAGAACACACACTCCAGGTGCGAGCAAGATGGAAAAACCCTGTCTGCAGTGGGAGTATGTTTTTCAACCCCTCAAAGGATCTTTTCCAGGAATCAAAGTGGAGGTAAAAAAATGTGGTTCAGAAAGTCCCAGGGTCCTTTCCAAGATAGTTCCCCTGGGTGCAGAGGGTGGAGTTCGAATGGAATATGCCACCCATGTGGCAGCGGAGGCCTGCAGAACCAAGGGTCTAGAGATTCTCTCTCTGACAAGACCCTGCCAGTGCTTCTGAAAGGAGATCCAATTATCCACCTCTGGAGGCAGTCAGGAGTCATTTATCCCTGCACCAGACTGCCTGGCTAGACCTTACAAAATATACGTAGGTGCAGAGGATTATTTCCAGAGGTTATACAGTTCCCTTTCCCCTACCACCACCACCTGTATGCAAAATTCCCGATGTTCCACCCAGTCAGAGGAAAACAGCAGCAATAGAAATAGAAAAGGTGATGGAAAAAAGTCAACCAGAAGGTCCCACCCAACTAGATTGAATCTGGAACTTATTCTTTATTCATTTTAGTGCCAAACAAAACAGGGGACAGGAGACCAATGTTGGATCTTTGCAATGTGAACAGATGAACAGATAAGTTCAGCACACCAAGTTCCAGATGGTCACAGTTCAGTCCATTCTGCCTTTTCTGTGCAAGGATGACTGGATGTGCTTGATAGACTTTCAGGATGGTGCTGTCATAGAAAAATAAACAGACAATCCAGAAGGTACTTATGCTTCTGGGTATGAGCCAGTCAGTACCAGTTCAGAGCACTGCCCTTTGACCTCACCACATCCCCCCAGGGTGTTCATCAAATGCATGGCAGTGGTAGCAGCTCACTTGAGACTGCAGGGATTCAGTGTGTTTCTGTACTTGGATGACTAGCTTATAACTGCTCTGACCAGACATCTGTTAAGAGCTCGACACCAGATACTTCAGAGTTGCTCCCTTCTGGGGATTACCATAAATTTTAAAAAAATCTCAGTTAGAACCATCTCCAACATTGGAGTTCATAGGAGCATTTTTCAACACGGTATCCGTGACAGCCTCCCTTCCTTTCCGAAGAGTACAGATTATCCAATTCCAGGTCAGAAAAATAATTCAAAATTCCTCAATTTTAGCCTGTTTGATTCTACAAGTCTTGGAATCAATGCCTTTGGTGATAGTGCTCGTTCCCCTGGCAAGATATATGAGAATTCTTTAGTGGATGTTACCAACTCCGTGGTCTGTTCTTCAACAGCATATGTCCACTCAGATAAGAATTACCCAAGCATGCAAAACATAACCTCTGGTGATGAATCCATTCCGATCAGGTTCTACAAGGCTGTCCCTTCATTCTTCCTCAACCCAAGGCCATAATGACCGTGGACGTTTCCCAAATTGGTGGGGGGAAGGGGCACTCCCTTGGAAAAGCAGTCCAAGGCAAATGTTCCCCTGAAGTGGCCAACAGCCATATCACTGTCTTGGAAATGAGACCAGTGCTGTTCACTTTGCAGGCTTTCCAAGACTCTCTCCCTTTCGGGACAGTGGCAATTCAGACAGACGATATGTCTGTGGTTTGGTACATCAACAAACAAGGAGGAACCAAATCTTAGCCTTTGTGTCGAGAATCTCTGAGTTTGGCAATGGACAATCTCATCCAGCAATTTTCCGATAGCAGCGTATATTCCGGGGCAATCCAGCATGATAGCAGGCAAGTTCAGCAGGTCCATTCTACTACCTCACGAGTGGTCTCTCAACAGGAAAGTGGTTGAAATGATTTTTTGGCATATGAGCCATCCATGCTGTGACCTCTTTGCATCTCTCCTAAACAACAAGTGCAGCATTTTCTTTGACCTGATCTCCCCAGTGGGGAAATCACTTGAGACTCTCTACAACACGATTGGTGCCCTGGTCTCCTTTGTGCTTATTCCCCAAATTTGTACAGAAAGCATTCCAGTTTAAGAACAGAGCCTCATTGCCCCTTACTGGCCTTTACAAATTTGGTTCCCCTTTCTTTGGTCTCATCTAGTCTACCCTCCTTGGATTCTACATCCAATTCCAGACCTTCTGTCTCACCTGACAGACATGATTCACCCGGATATCTCAAACCTAAAACTGACAACATGGTTTCTCTACTTCCATTGATAGCCAGACAGCATACACTGTCTTCCCCTCCCCATCATATGCTTTTGTCTTCCCACAAAGCTTCCACAAGAAAACTTTACAGAAGTAAATGGAAAAGATTTGTTGTTTTTTTTTGGGTGCAGCAGAAACATATTGACCCTTTTTCAGCACCAATGCAAAGTGTCTTTAAATTTTTAGCAACAATTTTCAGCAAAGGAGCCAGTTCGTCATTAAAATACAACTAGCTCCCATCCCTAATTTTCATATAGGGATTGAAAACTCCTCCTTGGCTTCATCAAAACTTTTTAAGGCCTTTCTGAAAGGTACCATTCTTTTGAGACCTCCTTATAAGGCTCCAACTCCACTATAGGACTTAAATTTAGTATTACAGGCCTTAAGTCATGCTCCCTTCGAACCAGCAGCAAAATGTGAACTAAAGTTTTTGACCTGGAAAACTATTATTTTTTGGTAGCCATCACCTATGTTAAAAGACTGTCAGAACTTCAAGCATTGTCCTCTTAACCGCCTTACTTAATATTTTGTAAGGCTAGGGTAGCTTTATGAATTAATCCTTCTTTCCTTCCTAAGGTGCTGTCAGAATCCAACATCAACCAATCCATTTGTTTGTCAGTTTTCTTTCCAAATTTTACAAACAAAGGTGACTACATGTTACACTTACTGGGTGTTAATAGGTACTTATGTTTTTACTTACATAGAACAAAGGACTTCAGAAAACAGATAAATTATTTGCCACCTTTGCCAATCCCAAATTAGGCAAGCCAGTTACAAAAGTAACTTTAGCCAGATAGCTGACTAATTGTGTATCTGTTGTGTTTAACAAATTAGGCCTTTCCTTACCAAAACATTTGAGAGCCCATTCAACAAGGTCCATGGCAACATCATCAATATTTTTATCTAGAGCTTCCATGGACGATATCTGTGTGGATGCAACTTGGGCTAAACCTCATACCTTTATTACTCATTACAAATTGGATCTTGTCTTGAGAAGAAGAGTAGCCTTCAGCTCAACTGTGCTCAGGGATATCCTTCCGGGATTTCAGGTAACTAGGGACTCTGTCCCAATTGTTGAGGAGTGAATGAAAATTTACAACACAGATTGAACGTCATGATGAGTTGATGAAGGAAAATCAGATGTCTAGAATTTCCATTCCATAAAATCTTATTCTGTATTAGAGGGGACTCTTTTCCCATGGATTGTCGGACTTTTAATTACTTTTGACATACTCCTTTTAGGATAAACAATTTACAATGTGGGTCATTCAGAGTTTTTGCCACTAATGTTAATAGTTTTATTAAATTTGGAATTCTTTTGGGAGCAGAGCTTTTGAAGACTTTCCCCTCATAGTAAAAAAAAAAAATAATATAGTGTGTGTGCTTGGGGGGGGGGGGGGTAAATACTTCTTTGTCATATGGTAGGAATGAACTTCTTACCCCTTTTGAAATATGGGAAAGTTTCAGAAGTACCAGAGTACAGTAAGGCTGAGCTGACCTAGTCTGTAACCTTTATTAGTCTGTGCACAATACCTTGAGTATTTAGACCATTCGCTGCCAAAGTGACAATTTTTTTTAGCCGTTCTGTCAATGGTAACTTGATGAGAGGTGGAAACTAGCTGTGACCTGCCACAGAGTAGGAGAAGGGTGCATTTTTTGATGACTGAAGTACCACAGCCTCTCTTAGCTTGTTATAGTCTGCTTTTTAGGCTTACAAAGTTTCTTGGGAACTTGAAGCTTAGAGTTCAGAATCTCTAACACAATTTCTGGTATGACTGATATCTTTATCCTGGTTGGTACTACCTTAAGTATTGGTTGAAAATGTGGTCTACGCTATTCACTGCAAGGACCAGCTTTTCCCTTATACTGTGAGAATTTTAGGCTAACCTCAGATGAGGGAGATGATGGAGAAATCCCAAGATCCTTGGGTAAAACCATTTTTTTCATAGTGGTTTCCTTCCTGACTGACTGCCACTTGAATTTCTTTTAGATGACTTCTCCAAAGATTTTTATTTTCTCTTCAGTTGTAAATGATATGCAACTACTTCAGAAGACAGAAAATACAATATTAAAATGTATCCACCTTGCTGCCCTGTATGAACACCACTGCACCACACTGAATAAATATGACTGGCTTCCAGTAGATGACAGAGCCTCCTTTCTGCTGAATACACCGACCTTTAATCCGATGAATAAACATTATTGTTTACCACTTAAACATTCCTTCTGTAGCAGGTACACATCCTGTTGTCACGGAAACACTTTTTTTGTTGTTAAATAGACATCTTTATTAAATTACAACTAAAATAGTGATATAGTTGCAGAAAAATTAATTTAAAAGAAAACAAACCATGTTAACATGTTTTTAAGGGTTCCATGTTGAAATGTCAGCATGCGTCAATTCAAAAAAGACTGAAAACACAGGAGAAGAGTCTATTTCAAAAGTCGCTCTTCTCCTTAAAACAACTTTTGCAAGGTGCAAGCCCCCCTTGCACCACCCATGTGGAGGAAAGCCCCCCTACACCCTGAACTTGTATATATCAATTCTGAGATTGCCATACCTTGGAGAAAAGGGAGTATTCTGAGAAATGGCATCTCTAACTTACTATATGTAAGCCCAGTTGTTCAGCCCTTCAGTCTCTGTGTTTCGGGACTTGCTGTAGTGGGTCCTGACATTTCATATGGTACCATTTTTTTGTGCAGTGTACACATTTCTTTTTTCACGATTGTCATTCATTCCCACAGTATACAAATTGTGCAATTCCTTCCTTCATACCCTTACACATCGCTCCTATTATCTCAGAAACAGTGATATTAGTCTCCTTATTAGGCCATCCTGCCCCATAGCCAGTGCTGAAAAATCTTTTTACAAAACAGCACCTGATGACTGGAACAATGTAACATTACATCTTCCGCAACTTTATAAAGATTTTAGGAAATGAATGAAAAGTCACATAAAATCTCAGCATCACTACGTCAACAATCACAGTTAACTTGCTGTTACTGTCATATTAGATGCATTGTTAATGTAACTTTCATAATATCTTAAAGTAAATTGCAAACATACAGTTGATATTTTTTTCTTATATTTAAGTACTACCTTGGCTTTCCGTACTGCAAGTGTAAGCCCTTCCCCTCTTCCTGTCACATTGCATCAGTGCTACCACTAGGGTCTGGTAGCTCACAAATTGTGCTTACACTAAGAACAAATGCATTCTTGTCCCAGTTAACATACCGAATGTTCACAACCTCCTTATCACATCATATTTTATTCCTCTAGTAAAGTTCCAGTGCTTTTTCTTACTTATGCCATATTATGTTCTATTGCAGATAGTTGATAACATTTTTCCCGTTCTTCATAACACTATACTCCTGCTCGCACTTCCCCCTTACATTGTTTCATTAATCCTCCTCTGTCTGTATCAGTAATTTAACAGTTAAGACAGTATTCCACCTCCTAACTGCTGTGCTACATTTCATATTCTCTCAGTGTCTCCCACTAAGCCTCTCTTCCATAATATTTTTAATATTTCAACTTCAATCCAAAAATGATAATTGTCCTTTACATGATATTTTTCCTTTTTCATCATATATGTAGTTGAACAGTTTTCTGTTTTATCTATTTCAGTTATTGCTATTTTCTGTCATTCTCTAACAATAATATTTGCTGCTGTTGTGTTCCTTAAATTTTGTAAAACACTGTCTTACTTAGCCTTGAGGCTGTACAATTTTTGTACATATGCCATAAATATGCTTTACTTTTTGTATTTTCATTTTTATGAAATACTGTTGTGCTGAAAAGGGTCCTCAGAGTAATGTACTCACCCATTTTACATATGTATAAGTAGAAATAAGTGAAACTAAGGCTTTTTGTTTTCAGGTTTTGGTGGCATGTTAAGTTCTGGAAGCATGTTGGTCCATTGACAGCAATTCTGGCAATTGCCAGTAGAACAAATAAAAACTACTGAAACTTTTTAGCAACAGTGGTGTTTTCTGTCTTCTCCATTCTCATGCATCCTCACAGTAGATGTACATACGTTTGGTGGGTGTTCCCCCACATGGGGGTTTACCTCCTTGCCAAAAAAAATAATTTCTGATCTTTGTGGAAGGAAGAACTGAAGAGAGTGTGCACCAACTTGGCAGATAGGAGAAGGCAACATGCATGCTTAACATCAATGTGTTTCAGCACAAGTCACTTCCGTTCATTTAAGGGAAAGTATGAGGGTACAATTTTTTATTAATTTAAGTTGTTAGAATCAAGGTAGTTGGAAGATGATCCCTAGATCTGATGTAATTTTTATTTGTTCCTCAGCCTGTGGGTTTTGGATCTGACCCTGGGATCCAACTCAACTGCTTTACAAGCTTAGGATTCGAAGCTCAAGCTCCTCCTCTCCATCCCATAATGCCTCATTTCCCCAGATTACCTCAGATCTCGTTTGCCGCTCATCTAGAAAACATTGAGATTTTACTGCTCTGAGAGTTCCTAACAAAAAGTTTTCACCAAGTCGTAAGTCGGTCTTGAGCCATGATTTTCTTGTTTTTTTTTTTCTTTATTCCCTCCTCCCATTTTAATTCCTAAATCTTAACCTTTTTACTAAAAAAAAAAAAAAAGTTTTTTATGGTCTAGCTACACTTCCCCCCATTTGGGTTCCCTTTCTCCTTTCTCTCTAAAGTTAAGACAGATTTTTGGTCTGTCATGACTGATAAGCCCAATAAGTCCCTGGGTTTTAAAAAATGCACTTCCTGTGGGCACAAGATTCTTTTATCTGATGAGCACAGAGCGTGCATTTACTGTCTAGGCCTAGTGCACCTGACAATTCTTGTGACATTTGCGAGGGTTTTAATTCATGGGCACTGGTGAACTGCAGGGACAAGCCTGTTTTAAAGGGTTTGCTTCCTTGTGCTCCTTCTGTGCCTTCCATTTCAGGGGCTCAAATCCACATAAAGCAACATAAGGAGGCCCGAGAACATAGGAAACGTTCCCAGGAGAGGTCCTCCTTATCCTCAGAACCACCAAAAAAGGCTCCAAAAACCTCAGATCCAAGACCTTTGGATCCAGTGGTTCTGGTCTCTTCTCCTTCTGCTCCCTGTGCTCCTCCTGCTACTTCGGGACCTGATGTCTCGGAACACAGATCTCCTGTCAAGGAAGCCTCTCCCAGAAGAATGTCTAGGACACCATCAGCTTTCTTTTCCATCAGGTCTTTCCTGAGCTTGTCTGAGCATGAAGTGGATAGACTGATGAGACAACTCCTCAAGACACAGATCCAAACAGGGATTTTACCTGCTCCAACCCTCCTGGATCCATGAGCAGATATTTTCCTTTCCGTCCTGTGGCTCCTTCTCAGATCCAACCTCATGCTTCGGAGTCATCTGATTCGATGGCCTCCAGAACCAAGATGTTGACTCTGGTAGTTATTACTTCAAGCCTGACCATCTCCCTGCCACACTCAGCTCTGACAGCGTAAGGGCCCAGTGCATCTCAGAGCTGAAGCCTAGACATCGAGTCCAAGGGGCTTACTTCAACTGCAAAGTTTTCATAGCTGTTAGTTCCCCTCTGAGCCTTGATGTTCGACAGCTCCAACTCTCCCTTCAGAGCAGAGGATTGTGGGGACTCTGGAGAAGTCTGGTCCAACAGCTTTGGCTCCTGCGAGGTGACTCTCAGATCCTCTTAGTCCATCCTGCCTTCGTGGTGGTGAAGAGGGTCCTCTCCCACCCTAGGGGTTTCCGGTTCTCCCACTGTCTGATCCAATCCCCACCTCCATGGAATCTGTGAGTCTGTGATTGAGACCACACGTCTACCACTGGGACAGTTGGTCTAAGAAAGCCTCCAGTCTTTTCCAGCAGTGGAACCCCAAATTTCTTACGATACCTTCCTGGAGCATCCCACCAGAGAGGTACCCTGGAAAAAGAAGTGTAAAGGAGACACTTGGTTTCCCCTTGGGAATCGGTCACAGCTGACACTGACTTTGAGGATGGACTTACTGGTTTAGTAACTACCAGTGCATGGAAGGGACCAGAAACTGTAAAGCCCATATCCAAATGGGGCGGATAAGATGCTCACTTCCCCCATAAACAGATTACACTGGACCAAAGGGATCCAAATAGATGCCATGGTTGTTGCAGTAGCCACCAAAAAGGAGCTGACTGAAGAAAGCTCCACTATCCATCCCCCTAATAGGGAGTCTAGGGCTTTGGACAGATTTGGAAAGAAGGTTTATGCTTTGGCCATGTTTGCTTTGCAAGCGCTAAACTACTTATCGTGACTTAATCAAGGAATTCTCTATCTCGGTCCCTGAGTCCATCTCTGATGTGGAACAGAAGATCTTTTCCTCCAGAATAGCCACTCTTCAGTCAATATCCAACTCATCCATGAAGTTGATTTCCTATGCTGCAGAAGGCACCTCAAGGGCCACCAGTTCCGGCATTGCAATTAGGCGTCATGCCTGGCTAGACTTGTGTGACTTTGCGGAACCTGTCCAGGTGTCATTTGTCATTGCGCCTTTTGATGGTTCATCATTATTTGACCCCACAGTTAAAGGCGCACTCTCCCATAGCAAGAAAGATGGAAAAACCTTGTCTGCCGTTAGAATCCATTTTTCTATCCCACAAAGATCCTTCTCCAGGAGTCAGCATGGTGGTAAAAAACTGTGGTTCAAGAAGTCTCAGGGTCCTTTTCAGGAATCTCAGGGATACTTTTCCTTCAGGGGCAGAGGGGGAAACAGTTATAGTGATAGAACTGCCCCCGTCTCAGAGGGGGTCCACAGAGAGGGGGGGGCATGTCCTGGGATGGACTCTCCAAGGCATGTAGATTTCTCAGGAGACTGACTTGCATATTAGTGTCCTAGAGATGACAGCGGACCTTCTAGCATTGCAAGCACTACACAGCTTTCTCCCTGTAGGAACTATTGCCATTCAAACGGACAGTATGTCCATAGTGTGGCATATCAGTAAGCAAGGAGGAAGCAGCTCTTACCCTCTGTTGACAAGCAGTGAAAGTGTGGCAGTGGGCGATGTCTACCAACCACTTTCTAACTGCAATGCCCATACTGGTGGAGTATGACATTCTAGCAGACAGGCTCATCAGAGTTTTACTGATGTCTCACTAGTGGTCTCTGAATCAGTCAGTGGCAAACATGATTATGTGTTAATTGTTTCTATTCATTATTGGTGTTTCCATGGGTCTCAGTGATGTAAATTGGTTGATTATGTGTTTATTGTTTCTATTCATTCCTGTATAAATATACTGCTGCAGATGTGGTATAGCATTCCTTGAAGACATTGAGCCGAGGTACCAGAAGCAGAAATAAAAGAATTTTGCAGTCTTCCGCTGGGTTCTTACTTTTTGTGTTTCTCCAGACATGATCTTCCTCAGACGGGGTCAGACTTGCTGCGATCACTTTGCATCCCCCCTCAGCAACAAATGCAGCAGGTTCTTTGCCTTGAGTTTATGCATTCCCTCCTTTATCCCCGATTCCCAAATTTCTTCAGAAAGCACACCGGTTGAAGGGCAAAGTAATCCTAATTGCTCCGTTTTGGCTTCGCAAAGTCTGTTTGATCTTCCATTGGTCTCACCTGATTTGCCATCCCTGGACACTGGAACCACTTCCAGATCTACTGTCCCCTCCCTCAGGGCAGACTCACCTGGATCTTCAAGGCCTAAAATTGACTGCATGGTTTCTCCATTTCCAGTAATGACTAGACATTAAAGGCTTACATCCACAGTCCAAAAGATTCTGATTTCCTCCTGGAAAACTTCTAACAGAAAAATCTACAAGAGCAAATGGAAAAGAAAAGATTCTCCATCTGGGCTCAACAGAAGCTAATAGATCCTTTTATGGATCCTATCCCAGTAGTATTAGATTTCCTGGCTTTCCTCTTCCAAAATGGGGCCAGCTATTTCACTGTAAGTGTTCATTTGGCAGCTCTTACAAATTTTCACATTTGAGAGAACTATTCATCTCCAGCTTTGTCAAAACTATGCAAGGCTTTTCTCAGAGGTACCTTTTTACTTTGTCCCCCAATCACAGATCCAGCTTCTCCTTGGGACCTAACTTTGCTTTTGCAAGGCTTAGTTCTTTCCCCTTTTGAACCTGCAGCTAAGGTAGATTTGAAGTTTCTTTCCAGGAAAACAGCATTTTTAGTAGCTGTTACTTCAGCAAAAAGAGTTTCTGAACTGCAAGCCCTCTCTTCTAATCCTCCTCATTTGATTTTTTATAAAGACTAGTATCTTTGTGGACCAGTCCATCCTTTTTGCCTAAGGCTGCTACAGAAAACTATATTAGTCTATTAACCTACTGGTTTTCTTTCCAAATTTTAAAAGCAAAGGAGAATACATTCTGTGTCTCCTTGATGTTCATTGGCAGTTGCGTTTTTATCTGGACAGGACAAACATTTTCAGGAAATACTGTTTATATCTGTCTCAGATGTTAGAAATGGGACAGCAGTTGCCAAATCCACACTGGTTAAATGGTTAAGAGATTGCATTTCCTTTATTTATAGTTTGAAAGGTATTCCTCTACCTAGACATGTCAAAGCTTGTTCTTCGTGTTTCACTGTTGCAGTCATTACATTTGGGTAATCTGTTAGCAGGTTGCCCTCAGTCGGCTTGAATAACAAAGTCTTGGGTCCTGCGTCAGTTGCTGTCTCCTCTTCCATGATGTCAGGTCGTCAGGGGTATAAAACATGCAGACAACGCCATTTTAATCCGTCTTTCTTGCCACACAGTGCCCGAAGCAGAAGCAGTTCGCAAGTGCCGGTCGGCCGACTCCTGAAAATTTTGATGTTCTTCATTCCACATTGCTGCAGTCCTAACACTTGGGTAGTCCGCTGTCCCAGTCGGCCCGAATACCAAAGTATATGGCTGACGTCGGTCAAGGCGCATTAGTCTGACGTCAGGACGTCAGGGTACAAATGCGCATGACCGGCCTCATATCCTCAGTCTTTTTTGCCGCATGGTCCGATGCAGAAGCAGTTTTGCGAGTGCAGGTTGGCGTTCTGAAATTTTCTGAAGTCGGAGTTTCAGACCGAATCAAAGTTGGCTAAGTACCCCGTTGGGGAATATTTTGTTTTTTTCTTGCCTCAGTATTTAACCGGATGTCAGAAAAAGTGAATAACTGTATTTCTTGTGGGAAACCGATACCTCATAGGGATTACCATACCTTGTGTATACCTTGTTTAGGGCCTGAGCACGACGTTGTTGGATGTCGCTCTTGTGCTAGATTTAACAAACGCACTATAAAGAGAAGGTTAGACTGTGCCAGGTTAGTTTTTGGGAAGCGTTGTAATTATAAAATGCCGTCGGATGCTCCGACGCCCGCTTCGTCCAAAAAGCGCAAGGACAAAGCAGCAAAGCCTAGGTTGGAAGAACCGTCAGTCCCGGTCGTCGGTTCTTTAGAAGGCTCAGTGGAGCCGGAGGTTCTGCCAGAAGTTTCTTTGGAGTCTCAGGGAGAGACTTTACTGTTACAGGATGTGTCCTCTCAGGAGGTAGGCCAGGCTGAAGGGGCTTCTCAGGTGGCTGTTCTCCCCTCTCTTCCTAAGGTGGTTAGGCCCTCCCCTTCTGTTTCCAAGGCTTCTTTGAGAGGCAGGCCAGGTTTAACTTCAGTGGGGGTCTCTCCTAGTTCTTCAGGATCTTTGCCTAAGAAACATATGCTTAAAATGGCAGAAGATTTGATTACTATGATTAGAGGTTCTATGCCCCCTCCTGATAAGAGGCCTAGGGTGGAACCTGAGCTTGAGAGTTTTGAGCAGTGTTCGAGGCTTCTGAGTCTTGGCTGAAGACTTGCAGGAGTATCCTCCTTATTCTGATTCTGATGTGGATGATTCTACTCCTTGGCTTCTCCTCCTGAGGATTTTTCTTTTCAGAGACTCTTCATTCCATGAGGGAGCATTTTAAATGGGAAGGTCAAGATTTCTCTGATTCCAGGAAGAGGCTTAGGGAATTTTGTTTTACCCCAGCATAGGCCTTTAGCTATACCTCCTGTTCTGGATGTGGTGGAAGATGTTTTGCAGAGGCTTCCCTGAACCCTGATTCTTTGCCTCCTGCCCCAGTTAAACCCGATAGGTATTATAGGGTGCCTGAAGCTCATAAGTATCTTTTAAGAGTCCTAGGGCAGACCCGAAACTGTTTCTCAGGGGCCTAAAGGTGTTAAGGCTTCTGTTGTTAAAAATCCTGTTCCTCCTGATAAAGAGGCAAGGGCTTTGGATAGATGGGGAAAGAAAGTGTATACTTCTTCCACTTTAGCCATGAGGGCGTTGAATTGCCAGTTTCACATGTTAAAATATCAAAATTATCTCCTTTCACAATTGAAGTCTAAGGTGGATGCTCTGGCGGAAGGTATTGAGTGTAAAGAGTTGCAGGATTTGGTTCATGTGTCTGAACAGGTGGGTAAGCATTCCTTGCAATGTGGTTTTGATGCTGTGCAGGCCTCTTCGAGGGTGGCTGCCACTGGTTCTGTTCTTCGTGAGGCACGCCTGGCTGAGGGATCAGAATTTAGCTGAGCATGTTAAGACAAGGATTTTGGATGCTCCGTTACAGTCTGACGTGTTGTTTGGTTCGCCTGTGGAAGCAGTTTTAAAGAAAATGGAGGACAAGGCTAAGTCTATGCAGACTGTTAAAGATTTTTTGCAGGTTCAGCCTGCCATGATTAGTAGAAATTGGCCTACTAAGGGATGGACATATCCTGCTTATGATTCCCAGTCTAGGGGTAGGTCTAGACGTGGTAGGGGCAGAGCTCAAGGTTCTTTTAGGCCTAGAACAGGGAGTTCACCTGCTCAGTCTTCTGGTGAGGGCAGGGGTCAGTCCTTTCGTAAACAGACCCAATGACCTGCCTTTTCAGCTGCCAGTACTTTCTCGTCTGGCAGCACCTTTGGGAGGAAGGCTGGCTCTTTTCAAAGAAAATTGGAATTTAATTACCCAAGACAGATGGGTATTGGATATCATTCACCACGGTTACAGGTTTTATTTCCATACCTTGCCTCCTTTCAAGGGCATGCCAGACATTCCTCCTCTACAAAGAAAAGAGGCTCACAAGCAAATTTCTCTGTTACTCCAAATAGGGGCCATTCAGCCGGTTCCGGTGCCAGAAAGGGGCCTAGGATTTTATTCTCGCCTGTTCCTAGTACCAAAGAAGGGGAACACGTGGAGACCAATTTTGGATTTATCTCTCCTCAACACTTATCTGGACATTCCCAAGTTCAACATGTTGACGTTACAACAGCTTTTACCTCTGCTGGGCAAAGATCACTGGATGGTAACTTTAGATCTCAAGGAGGCTTACCTTCATGTACCTATCAGACTAAGTTGCAGGAAGTATCTGCGTTTTCGAGCTGGGAATTCCCATTATCAGTTCTCTGCATTGCCCTTTGGCTTATCTACTGCACCCAGAGTATTCACAAAGGTTCTGGCTCCAGTGATAGCTTACTTCAGGCTAAAAGGAATACAAATCTATCCTTACTTGGACGACTGCCTGATTCTGGCTCAAGAAAAGGAAGACCTTTTACAGCATTTGGAATATGTGATAGCAGTGCTAAGATGCCTAGGGTATTCTGTGAACGAAATAAAGTCCAGTCTAGTACCCTCTCAAGACATGTGCTTTCTGGGTGTGAGACTGAATACAGCAACCCAGATGGCCTTTTTAACCCCGGACAAACAAAAGAATCTTTCCCTTTACTTCCATCAACTATCTCTTCAGTCCGGGCTGACTGCAAGGACAGTCCTTCAAGCCTTAGGGTTCATGGCATCTTGTATTCTGGTGCTTCCCAATGCCAAACTGCATATGAGGAAGTTGCAATGGTATCTCAAAAGTGTATGGACACAGCACTGCCAGGATTTGGACACTGTCATTCAAATAATACCTTGCATTCAAAAGGAATTTTTGTGGTGGGCTCTGGAATGTCACCTAAACAAGGGACTCTCTGTGACCCGGCCAGAGGCGAGTCAGATTCTAACGACAGATGCCTCAGACATAGCTTGGGGAGCTCATCTGAATGGAAAGTGGATACAAGACAAGTGGCCTGCCAGACTACAGCATCTACATATCAACATGAAGGAGATGTTAGCAGTCCAGTTTGCATTAATGGCTTTCAAGGAGTTACTTCTTCCAGGGCAGGTGTTGATTCTAACAGACAACACAACTGTCATGTGGTACATCAACAAACAAGGGGGAACACATTCTTACCCGTTATGCAGGCAAGCAATGATTTTATGGGAGACTGCGCTCAGCTTGCAACTAACTCTTCAGGCAAGGTTTCTGCCGAGCACAGAACTCCTTAGCAGATGTGTTAAGCAGACAAATCATGGATCCCCACGAGTGGAAACTGGATCTTCATGTATTTCGAAATTGACAGTGTCTTGGGGAACTCCAGACATAGATCTGTTCGCTTCTCCACTAAACCACCAGCTGCCAAAGTTTTGCACAAAAGGTTTCATCACACAGCTTGGAAAGTGGATGCTCTTTCTTTCAGTTGGAAAAATCTTCATGTGTATGCCTTTCCACCTCTGCCTCTTCTCCCAAAGGTGCTCCTAAAGGTCAGACAAGACAAGCCAAGGATGATTTTAATAGCTCCAGATTGGCCTCGGCAACACTGGTACCCATTACTGAGGAGTCTGGTAAGGAAGCCTCCATGGCCTTTACCTTTGATTCCGCACCTGTTGTCTCAGAGGGACGGTCATCTACTCAATGTCAAGCTTCACTCTCTTCATCTAACAGCCTGGCATATTCTGTTTTGAAACACAGCAGGTCTCAACTTCCTCAACAAGTTTTAAATGTGATTATGGAAGCCAGAAGACCTAGTACAAGGAAAGTGTACGCAGAAAAATGGAAGAGATTTTTATTTTGGAGTGCAGCAAAGAATTTGGAGATTTCTGAGCCTAATTTGAGTGTGGCTCTTCAATATCTTACTGAGTTATTGGACAAAGGTTTGTCTTTCTCTTCCATTAAGATTCATGCTGCAGCAATTTCAGCTCACTATGATTGTGACCCACCATTGTTTTCTCATCCTTTGTTCAAGCAATTTCTTAGAGGGGCAAAGAATATAAGACCCCCACGTAGAGCTCCTACTCCTGCTTGGGATCTCAATTTTGTGTTGGAGAAACTTACTCTACAACCTTTTGAGCCTGCGGCTACTGCTGAATTGAAATACTTGTCATGGAAGACTGCTTTTTTTTGGCCATTACTTCTGCAAGAAGGGTTTCTGAATTGCAGGCCCTTATGGCGGTTGAGCCTTTTTGATTTTCCATAAGGATAGGGTATCATTACGCACTAATCCTTCCTTTATGCCTAAGGTGGTTTCTAGTGTGGCTTTAAACCAAACTATTCATTTGCCTACTTTCTATGCAGATCCCCAAAATAAGGGGAAAAGATTTTGCACACTTTAGATGTACACAGGCAGTTGCGTTATTATTTAAGCAGGACTAAGGATTTTAGGCAGTCTCAGCAGTTGTTTGTTTCTTTTGCTTTGAGTTCTCAGGGCAAGCCTGTGTCAAAACAAACTATTTCTAAGTGGATTGGGTTTTGCATTGCATTTTGTTATTCCCATCATGGCAAGGAGATTCCAGCTGGGATTAGGCCTCATTCCACTAGGGCTACTGCCACTTCAACAGCATTTCTAAGGGGGGTGGCAACTAAGGATATTTTGGAGGCAGCTACTTGGAGTTCAGTGCATACTTTCTCTAAGCATTACCACCTTCCTCTCTACTCTAAATCTAGGGCTGGTTTTGCCACAGCTATTTTGCAAGGCATGTTGACAGCTCCTGCTTCTTTATGATTTGCCAGCCTCCCTTACCTCTGCTTTGGGATTCTACCCAAGTGTTAGGACTGCAGCAATGTGGAATGAAGAACATAGTACAGTTTTGTACCTACCATAAATGTAGATGTTCGAGGATCCACATTGCTGCAGTCCAATTTACCCTCCCTCCTTCCCCTCTGTGTTTAGGGGTGGTTGTGTGGGTGAGGTTATATTCTTGTAATTTTGTATATATTGTACATATATTTGGTGCAGGAGTGTTTGGTGTTTTTGGTTTTGGCCTTATCTTTTTAGGGTCTTCTGACATCTGGGGCAAGAAAAGACTGAGGATATGACGTCGGTCATGCGCATTTGTACCCTGACGTCCTGACGTCAGACTAATGCGCCTTGACCGACGTCAGCCATATACTTTGGTATTCGGGCCGACTGGGACAGCGGACTACCCAAGTGTTAGGACTGCAGCAATGTGGATCCTCGAACATCTACATTTATGGTAGGTACAAAACTGTACTTTTTCGAGTTTCAGAACCGAAGTCTTTAAACTAAAGCTAAGTACCCCGTTGGGAAACTTTTTCTTGCTCCTTACCGATGTCAATAAAAGTTAATAATTGCATTACTTGTGGGAAGCAAATACCTCATAAGGATTTTCATTTGTACTGTATTCCTTGCCTAGGCCCTGATCACAACGTGCCTTGCTGTCGGTTTTGTGCTAAATTTAACCAATGCACTATTAAGCGTCGGTATATTTTTCCTTCTAAATATTTTGGTTCAAGATTTAACTACCCTGAAATGTCGTCGGTTAGCAATCCGACTACCGGAGTTCACAAAAAACTCAAGGAAACAAGACCGTCGAGATCCAAAACCGACGACGAAGCTTCTCCTAAGCCAGTCGGTACTCAGCGAGGTGCTTTTGCAGCCCCTGATACCCGCTACTTTTGAGTCACAGGCTTTTACTGAGACCCATTCAGAGTCCAGTATGCCATGAGATTCGCAAAGTATTGAACCCGCGGATGTCTTTCCCTTGGATGGGTCCGGAGCCACTGAGCAGGCACCGGCTTCTGAGGGTGCTTTCAGGCCTCAACATTTTTATATTAAACCGACGCCATCAACAAAAACAAGGTCAAAAATAACTTCTATGTCTAAAAAACTGACGCATAAGTCATGTGCTCAGGCCCCTATGCCTAAAAAACAAATTATCAAAATGGCTGAGGATTTAATTACCTTGATCAGGGGTTCCCAACTCCCCCCCCCCCCCCCCACACACACACACACACACACTAAGAGGCCTAGGCAAGGCACTGATTATGAATCTTCAGATCAGATTTCCATTTCTTCTGATTCCTCTTCTGATCAGGAATTTTCTGTTCCACCTTATGAGGATTCTGGTGCAGAGGAATCCATCCCAAATGCATCTCCTCCTGAGGATTACTCTTTTGGAGAGACTTTGCATACTTTAAGGGAACATTTTCAGTGGGAGAGTCAGGACTTCTCTGAATCAAAAAAGAGGCTTAGGGATTTCCTTCTTCTTCCTCAGCATAGGCCTTTGGCAATACCTCCTGTATTAGACATTGTTGATGATGTGTTCTCGGAATCAAGCATGGCTCTTGATTCCCTGCCTTCGGCTCCTAGCAAGCCAGACAGATATTACAGGGATCCTGACTCTCACAAATTTATTTTAAAAAATCCTGCTGCTGATCCTGAGACTATTTCTCAGGGTCCCAATGGTGTTAAGGCTTCTACAGCCAAAAATCCTACCCCTTCTGATAGAGATTCCAGGGCTCTGGATAGATGGGGTAAGAAGGTTTATACGTCTGCAACCTTGGCAATCAGGGCTTTAAACTGTCAGTTTCATATGCCTAAATATCAACAGCATGTTGTGGGCTTACTGAAACAGAAAGTTATGTTGATTTCTGATTGTGTGGAAAATAAAGAGTTACAGGATTTATTGCATTCAGCAGAACAGGTTGGAAAGCATACTTTGCAATGTAGTTTTGATTCCTTGGAGGCCTCTTGTAGGGCCGCTGTAACTGGATCTGTGATAAGGCATGTCTGGCTCAAGGAGCAAAATCTGCCTGATCATGTTAAAGCTAAATTGTTGGATGCCCCTTTGCAGCATGACAGTCTGTTTGGTAATAAGGCAGAAGAGGTTTTAAAGAAAATGGAAGACAAAGCTAAATCTATGCAAACTGTAAAAGATTTCTTGCAAGTGCAGCCACCCAGGTTCTGTAGGCACTGGCCTACTAAGAATTGGTCTTTTCCTGTGTCCACCAGAGCCACTCAGGGCAAACCCAGGCGCTCAAAAGGCTCAAGATGTCAATCACAGGGATCTTACAGGTCAAAGCAATGGGGTGCCTCCACCTCCAAATCTGGAGGTAGCAAAGCACAACCCTGCAGTAAGCAGTCTCAATGACTTTCCTCTACCATCTCCAAGCACTTCACTTTTGGCAGCCCCCTGGGGGGAAAACTAGCACTTCATGCTCAAAATTGGCAGTTAATTACCCAGGACAAGTGGGTATTAAACATAGTATCCCAGGGGTACAGATTTCATTTCCATACTCTGCCAATTCCAAACAGATGGCCAGATCTGCCACAGAACCAGTGGGCAGAGGCCCAGAAGCAAGTCATGTCCGTCATGGATATGGGGGCTATTCAGCCGGTACCAGAAAAGGAAAAAGGACAAGGATTTTATTCAAGAATTTTCCTGGTACCCAGAAAAGACAAATCATGGCGTCCAATGCTGGACTTATCGATTCTGAACACGTTCCTGGACATTGCAAAATTCAAAATGCTGACTTTACAACAGCTACTGCCTATGCTAGGCAAGAATGCCTGGTTAGTAACTCTAGACTTAAAAGAAGCATACCTGCATATCCTAATAAGGTAATCTTGCAGAAGATACCTCCGCTTCAAAGCAGTCTTTTTGCATTACCAATTCTCTGCACTGCTCTTTGGCTTATCTACTATGCCCAGTGTCCTTACAAAGTGCCTGGCACCAGTAATTGCATTCCGCAGACAAACATTCAAATTTATCCTTATCTGGACGACTGTATCATCCAAGTAGAGGACAAGGACACTCTTCTTCAACATCTGTCATTTGTAAAAAGGCATTTAGCATGCCTAGTGTACACCATAAACGAAATGAAAACACAGCTGGTACCCTCTCAAATAATCACATTCCTGGGTGCAAGCTTGAATACAACTTCCCAGATGGCTTACCTCACGCCAGACAAACAAATGCATTTGACAACATACTTCAAACAAATGGCAACAAAACCCAGTTGTCTGCAAGACAAATTCTGCAGGCTTTGGGGTTCATGGCATCCTGCATTCTACCAATTCCATATGCGAGACTGCATATGAGGAAACTTCAATGGTACCTAAAAAGTTTATGGAGTCAACATTGTCACAGCCTGGAAACAATGATTCCTCTCATTCCCTGCCTACAACAGGAGTTTCTTTGGTGGGCAGAGCCATGTCACCAAAACAAGGGACTGTCATTCACTCTACTCCCTGCCACCAAAACCCTAACTACAGATGCATCAGACTATGCTTGGGGGGCCCACCTGGCAAGGAGATGCATTCAGGGCAAATGGAGCCCAAACCAAATGCATCTGCATATCAACCAGAAAGAAATGCTAGCTGTTCAGAATGCTCTGACAGCCTTCAAGGACTTACTTCATCCAGGACAACTACTGATAAAGACAGACAACACCACAGTTTTGTGGTACATAAACAAGCAGGGTGGTACCCATTCCTACCCCCTTTGCAGACTAGCCATGGCCTTGTGGAACACAGCCTTGACTTACCAAATACATCTTCAAGCTCAATTCCTGCCAGGAAAACAAATTACTCTGGCAGACGACCTAAGCAGAAATCGTATGGACCCGCACAAATGGAAACTGGATCCACAAATCTTCAGCATGTTAACACAGAAATGGGGAAGCCCAGACATAGATCTATTTGCTTCTCCCCAAAACTATCAGTTGGACAAATTCTGCACAAGAACTCATCACAAAAAAAGCATGGAAAGTGGATGGGTGGGTGGCCTAATGGTTAAGATGTTTGCCTTGCAAGTACAAGGTGCAGGGTTTGAGTCTCACAAGGGATAATTGGCTAGGCTTAAAATGGCTCGCAAAGGCAGTTAGCTTAGTACTAACCTATGAACCTCTATCCTTCAGCTAGAAAAACCTTATCAGTCTATGCCTTCCCCCCCTGCCTCTACTCTCCAAGGTCTTACTAAAAGTCAGACAGGAAAAAACAAAAATGATTCTAATTGCTCTGGACTGGCCTCGCCAACACTGGTACCCGCTTCTAAGGAATATGTCACACCTTCCACCGTGGTACTTGCCTCAAACACCTCATCGATTGTCTCAGCAGAACCACAAGATTCTGCACACTCAGCTCCAAACTCTGAAACTTGCAGCATGGCTAATCAATTAATTATTCAAACCACATCTCTCAGTAAACTTGTGATGGATGTCATTTTGGAAGCCAGAAGGCCTAGTACTAGAAAATGTTATGCTGATAAATGGAAGAGATTCAAGCACAAGGAATAGACACAGCAAAGCCCAATATTCCTCAGATTTGACATTACTTAACTGAGATGCTTGACAAGGGCCTATCTTTTTCTTCAATAAAAATCCATGCCTCTGCCATCTCTGCTCATTACAATACAGAGCCTCCCCTCTTTTCTCATCCACTGCTAAAACAGTATCTCAGAGGGGCCAAAAATGTAAGGCCTCCCAGGAGAGCACCAACTCCTGCATGGGACCTCAATTTTGTGCTGGAAAAACTCACCCTGCCTCCTTTTGAACCAGCAGCTACTGCGGATATAACATTTCTTTCTTGGAAGACAGCTTTTCTTTTGGCAGTCACTTCAGCTAGAAGGGTTTCAGAACTACAGGCTCTCATGTCAGTGGAGCCTTTCATTATTTTTTACCCGGACAGGATGGCCCTCAGGACCAATCCTTCTTTTATGCCTAAGGTGGTATCCAGTGTGGCTCTTAACCAGACTATTCACCTGCCAACTTTTTTTCCAAATCCACAGAACAAGGGGGAGCGGATTCTGCACTCATTGGATGTACACAGACAACTAAGATTCTACGTAAACAGGTCAAAATCTCTAAGAAAGTCTGAGCAACTACTGGTAGCATTTGCTGCAGGATCAGAGGGGAAGGCTATATCAAAGCAGACTATTTCTAAATGGATAAGCCATTGCATTTGTTTCTGCTACTTGCCCCATGGTAAACCTGTGCCCAAGGGGATCAGATCCCATTCCACCAGGGCTGCCTCTACTTCAGCAGTTTTTCTCAGAGGCGTCCCAACCAAAGACATTCTAGAAGCTGCCACTTGGAGCTCAGTTCATACGTTCACAAAGCATTATCATTTACCTCTCTTCTCTAAATCTAGGGCAGGCTTTGCCACTGCAGTCCTGCAGGGCCTTATAGCTGCTCCTAATGCTGTTTAGTTCCATTCTCCCATCCATAGCTTTTGGGATTCTACCCAAATGTAATGACTGCAACAGTGAAACATGAAGAACATAGTACAATTGTGTACACTTACCATAAATGTAGATGTTCGAGTGTATTCACTGTTCAGTTCGGGTTACCCACCCGCCATCCCCCATTCTATACCTTTCCTTTCCTTCACTATATTGAAAAGCCATTGTGGTGCAATTGCTTTTAGTTGAAGGTACATTTTATGTTTCTAAGGTGCACTTATATATTTATAGTTTATATATATATATATATATATATATATATATATATATATATATATATATAATTTTTGTTCCCCATTTGGGGGGCACCTGACATCTGGGGCAAGAAAAACTGATTAAAATGGTGTCGGCTGCATGTTTTATACCTCTGACGACCTGACGTCATGGAAGAGGAGACAGCAACCAGCGCAGGACCCAAGACTTTGTTATTCAGGCCGACTGAGGGCAACCTGCCAGCAGATTACCAAAATGTAATGACTGCAACAGTGAATACACTCGAACATCTACATTTTTGGTAAGTGTACACAACTGTACTTTATTCTATGAGATCCATGGTGACACATCAAGATTTTTGCTCAAGTGTGTTAGTTGATGGTTATGTAGCTGCCTCTTGGTCAAATTCTCATTCCTTTATTACACATTATAAACTACACATTATCTCCAGGAGTAGGTTTACTTTTTGCTCTGCAGTGTTCCAGAATATCCTTCCATAAGGGCCACCCTAGGTTGTTTTAGCTGGGGACTCTGTTTCACAGGTTGAGGGACAAATGAAAATGACAACATCAAATGAAGTTATGTACTTAAATGGACTGTAGTCCATTTTCATTCTTCCTCTACCTCCTCACCCTCCTTCCTTTTGTCCATGGTTATGAAAGACTTCATGGAGATACTAGTAATAACCACAGTTCCTGTTCTGAGCCCATTAACTGTGCACACACTCCTTTTTTCTGTATGGTGGATATACGATTATTTCTAAAATTTTATATATTTCTCTCTCTCTCTCTCTATATATATATATATATATATATATATATAGATATATATGTATGTATATATATATATATATATATATATATATATATATATATACATATATATATATATATATATATATATATATATATATATATAGATATAGATATATGCATGCATGTGTGTGTGTGTATATATATATATATATATATATATATATATATATATATATATATATGTATATATATCCTGTATGCATGTTGGAAGCAAACTTGATCTGACACAATCTGGGGGATTGAGGCATTGTGGGCTGGAGTGGAGGAGCTTTAGCTTTGAATCCTAAGCTGTAAAGAGGCCTTGTCAGATCCAAGGGTCAGATCTGAAACCCACAGGTTGAGGAAGAATGAAAATGGAAAACACAGATGGAATGTTATGGTAAGTACATAACTTTTTTTTCCTAATGTGCAAGCACAATGATTATTCTCAAAGAGGAGAAAACTTTATTCTACTTTACTGTATTAGCAATAAACTGTCCAACTACAGATCATGCATTCCCCTTAGATCCCAGGACAGTTGCCAGTGTTCTGCATTTAAAGAGGCAAGGTGCAACTGTTCAGTTTCTTTTGTTTTTCATATGAATACCTGTCTTTTTTCTTCTGACTGAGGAAGTTATAATTGTTTCAAATGTTACCATTTGCTGTGTATTGCTCTACCTCTTTGTCTTGTTTGTAAAGTGTACTGTAATAACTTACCTTTAAGTTCTTATATCTGATGTCCTTTTCATTATTCCTCACTTATGGGTTTCGGATCCGACTCAGCCCCATAGTGTAGACTTCGGATCCAACTCTTAAGCTCCTCCTTGTACCCGTAATGCCCCACTGCATCCCTGTTATCCAGGATCTCGTTTGCCGCCATCATGGTTAGACACAGGTTCCACTCTTGAGCATTGTAAGAGAAAGGTTTCCTTTTTGAAATTGCTAATTTGTCTCTATATATTTTCTCTGTACCTCCCTTTTTAGTTTTTCACAGACATTAGGATTAATCTTCTTTCTGTTTTCATTCTCTACTATGAGGTAGTAGATTTTTCTGTACCATTGTTGGTACTGTCTTTGCCCCTTTACGTGGGCAATTTCTGTAGCTGCTGTTGTTGATAAAATGCTTGCCTTCCTTTTTTTGTTTATATATATATATATATATATATATATATATATATATATATATATATATATATATATAAAAAAGCTGTATATTAATTTTTCTGCTAATATTTTTTCTTCTGCAATTACAAGGCCATGTCTGAAAAACCCCCACGTTTTAATAAATGCACTTTGTGTGGGCATAAGATCCGAAACTCTGATGCCCTCAGGGAGTGCATTTATTGTCTTGGGCCTGACCATTTGAATTTGGCTTGTTCAGTGTATTCTACTTTTAATCCCAGGGCTTTGGCTGACAGGCGTAACAAGTTGATCTTGAAAGTTTTACTACCTGCTTACTTCTATGTCTGGAACTCAAACCCCTTCAAAGTCTAGTAAATCTGTTTGTTTGGATCATAAGAAAAGGTCTCCTCCAAAGTCCCCAAGGTCTTACAGAGTCTGTGAAGAAAATCTATAAGATCATTGATCAGACTTCTTTGGATCCGATATCTCTCAGCTGGTCCTCAGATCCAAAGGTTTCGGCTCCAATAGTCATATTCTCCTCGTCAAAGACTTTCACTCTGGTTCCAAAGTCTTGGAATCCGAAGCCAAGCACTTCTCATAGGAGCCGTACACCTGATATTGTGCTCAAGCCTGTTTCTCTGTCTTTGCGTGAACAGTTGTTTGCGACTCTGAAGAAGCATTCCAGGCATCCTTCTACAGCATCTTCTAGGTCCTCCAGAAGTTTGTGAAAAGTGGATGTGGATAGGATGATTTCTCAGAGAGCAGTTTCATATGGGGGTCTTGTCAGCTCAGTCCCCTACCGTCTCAGTGAGTGTGCTCTCTAAGTCCATTTTATCTGGTTCTCCCATCCATCCTGTGGTTTTGGAGCCCCAGGACCTGACATCCCTGAGAGGTTTGCTGTTGGATCCGAGGAAAGTTCCTTCCTCCACTCTGATTATGTCCCTGACTGTTTTTTCTCTGATACTCTCCGAGCAGAATGGATCTCAGAGCCGAAGTGTCGGCTTCAGATCCGAGGACTGGGATCGGCTCCGGTTTTATCAGATCCATCCATCCCCCTTGAAGCTTTGGCCCTGGACAGTTCAGATCTGATTATCCCCTCGAGGCTCAGATCTGGTGGTGGTTTTGATCTGCTTTTCTCAGAAGCTTTGGCTCAGAGGGAACAGGTTGGAGCTTCATCTGTTCTCTCAGCCTTTGAAGTGGTAGAAAGGGCTTTTTCTGTCCAGAGAGAACAGTCTTCTGTAATGTTGGATCCTACTCTTTTTTTCTCACAGGTTCCGAGCTCTGAGTTAGTCATACCTATTCCACTGGGAGAGCCAGTTCCATTGAGTCTCCAAATAGTTCGTGTAGAGGAACTCCTCCCTTTTCCAAACTCTCTCCCAGAACATCCCACAGAAGAGGTTCCCCAGAAAAGGGACCTATAAGAAGAGAGACACAGATGCCCCCAGGGAGTCTCTCACTGAAGACACTGATTTTTGATGAAGGAGAAGGGTTCCCCAGATCACCACCTAAAGCAGAAAGGTGGTTAGTCTTCTCAAACCCCTTCTCCTGAATAGTTGGTGTTCTTGGAGGTTTTTGGTTCTGGCCTGTGTACGTCTTGGGTAACCCCCTTGGCAGATGAACTTGTTGAACTCATTTATCACCAGCCATGGAAGGAGCTGGATACTGTCAAGCCCATTCTCAAGTGCCCTGACAAATTTTTGGCCTCACCCACAAACAGGACCCCACTAGAGCAAAGGAGTCCTGGTTGTTGCTATGGTGGTGGCAGCAGCCACCAAGAGCGAGATAGCAGAGCAGAGCTCTTCTGTTCATCTACCTAACAGGGAGTCCAGAGCGATGGATAGGTTTGGAAATTGGGTGTTTGCCTCGGCTACCTTTGCTTTAAGGTTGCTTAATTATCTGGCACATTTTGCTAAGCTTCAAAGAGATTTGATGAAAGAACTTTCAAATGCTGTCTGTGTCTGCTGAGGATTTCAGAAGGATTTACTCTCAACTGGCACTCTGTTATCTGTTCTGAACGCTTTGATGAGTTTGATTGATCTCTCATACAGCTGAAGGTACCTCACGAGTGGCTGGTTCAGGCATTGCCATAAGAAGGCACTCCTGGATGTGACTTTACGGAACCCTTTAAGATGTAATTTGTTAATGCCCTGTTTGATGATACTTCCTTGTTTAGACAGTCAGTCCATCATTGAAAGATGCTCTTACCTGCAGTGAACAAGAAGGGAAGACCACATCTGTTGTGGGAATCAAGTTTTTGACACCTCAGCAGACCTTCTCTAAGAACCGTAGAGGCAGTAAAAAAATGTCGATCTGATGGTCAGTTTTTCTTCTCATCCTCACATATGGGTCCGGATCTGATCCAGCGGATCTGACTCAGCCGTTACTAAGCTTCTGGCAACCAAAAGCTCTTGGATACCTCCCATTACCCACAATGCATCTCTGCCTGTTACCTCTGATCTCATTTGCCACTTTGCGAAGATGTGGTCCGATCAGCTAGCTATTGGGTTATCAGGTCGTATTGTTAAAATTTTTCTTCTATAGTCCAATTTCTATATCTTATTAGTGTATTTAGTCTTTTTCTATCCCTCCCCTTGTTTTTAGGAACCCTTCTTTAACAGTCACAGTTTTTTAATTAGGTTACTTTCAGTTTTTTCTGTCTTGCTCTATACATTTCCTGCTAAGTAACAGCCTTTGTATAGGTTACCCCCTTTAACCTTTAAGGTATTTCTTCAACTGCTGTTTTTAGTAGTTCTCCCTTTCTTCTTCCTTTTCCATCTATAGCTGCCAAAAAAAAAAAAAAACAACTTGCTCCTTTTTTCCCTGTTTTGCTCCTAAGTGTGCATGGGTCTGTGCAAGTGTTTTCCTCTGTCCATACTCTCTACATCATGGCAGAAAAGCAAGAAAAACCTGCAGGATTTAAAAAATGGGCAAAGTGCGGTCATAAGATTCCCTTTAGTGATTTGCACTCCCTGTGTGTGTGTTGTTTTGGGCCGTTTCATTTGCAGGAAGATTGTGCGAGCTGCCATTCTTTCAACCACTGAGCTTTGGTTGAGATAAAGAAATTAGCTATTATTGAGGGGCATGCTGCCGTCTGCTTGTTAGGGAGGCCATTTCTGGCAGTCAGGCAAAGTTTGGAACTTCCACCAAAACTAAATAAGCTCATTCAAGCCCTGCTTCTTCACTTTCCTCTAAATCCAGTGACAGAGGTAAACGGAGGCCTTCCTCGACTCCGATGGACCCTTCGGAGCTGAAAGCTAAAATGTCAAAATCTCCCAAATATGTGGAGGCTGTGACTCCCATCGGCACCTTCAGCTCTTATCACTCCTGGGTCAAATCTGGCTTCTTTGGCTCTGTTTCTTTCCAGTAAGTTAGATTGGATCCATTGATGTCGGATCCAACAAGAAGTCCTTTCAAACCTCGATTAATGCTTCAGAGGACTCGGTACATCCCGACATTTGATCTGATTCCATCAAGGATGCAGTCTCCCTTCTTATCTATACCAAGGTCACCATCAGTGTCCTTTTCCTGTTCGACCAGAAGCCTTATTGAAGAAGACATGAAATGGATTTTGCAGAAGATTTTGTGGGTGCTGGGCATCACTAAGTCCTTTTCGGCCTCGACCCTTGCTGTGCTAGGTCTGTCTAAACCATCTACTTCCCCTCTTCCTCCAACTGCAAGGCAAGTTTCAGAGTCATTGGCTGCAGTATGCCCAGTGGCTTTCAGTTCTAATCTGAAGATGTCCTTTTCCTCGGATCAGACCTTTGCTTACAGCTCTTCGGCTTTTTCAGAGATGGAACATTCCCACAGTCACAGTGAACCTTGCGAACCTTGAGTGTGCTCGACTCCCAGGTCTTCGGAAGCAGCTGATGTGCCTCGGAACTTCGGCGCAGGTGAGCTTGGCTGGCCTTCTACTGCTGGAGTGCCATCTTCTGGAGTGGAGGGGACCCCCTCCCGAAAGCATGGCTTGTCAGCCTTTCGGGCTCTGGAGAGGGCTGTAGCTGCCACCACATGTAGAAGGTCACCCACCCCCTTGGATCCTCAATCCCATCAAGGCCCCCTGCGTTCCTCTTCTGACCAGGATGTTCCACAGGGACAGCGGACTTGTGATGCCAGGATAGCCATCCCGGTTACCCCTGCTTTTTCAGATACCTCCCCAGACTACCCCACTGAGGAGGTCCATAGGAAGAGACTTTGCAAGAGGAAGCATTTGGGCTCCACGGAGGAGTCTGCCACTGAAGGCACTGACTTCGATGAAGGTGAAGGATCCGCATGGTCACCTCCTGAGGATGTTTCTTTTGGGGAGATTCTGAAACAAAGGTGGCTGGCAGTCCAGTAGTCCTTCACCTGAGTCATTGTCGTACTTAGAGGCTTTTGGTTTTGCCCATCTACCTCCTGGGCGACTCCGCCCACCAATGAGATCATAGGTTTGATCTCTTGTTGGGCTTGGTAGACCCTGGATTCCATTGAACCTTTTCCCCATAAACCGAATAAAATAATAACCACCCCATCTGACAAGGCCTTCTGGACGAAAGGGGTTGCAGTAGATGCCATGGTTGTGGTGGTAGTGACCAAGAAGGAACTTTCTGAGGAGAATTTAACTATTCATCCTCCTAATAATGTTTTAAGTGCACTTTTTACTGTTTTTGCCTTCTCTTTTCAAAAAAAAAAAAAAAAAAAAAAATTTCTTGTTTCCCACCATTTAAGCTAGTATAGTCCAGTTTTCAGGCTAGTGCTGGATTCAGGGCTGTGTTACAAGTTTCTGAGTTACCCATACCTTACTTGGATAGAGGGAAGTTTCTCTGTTCACCTGTGAGAGAGGGGAACTTTGAGCAGCCATCTGTTGCTGGAAGAGTGGTTCCAACCCAGAAGTTAGTAGTTTAAAAAGCGCGTTTGCATGGTCTTGTGCGCTGGGCAGCACTGGTTAGCTAGGGTTAAATTATTCCCGGCTCCACTAAGTCTTCTCTTCAGTTTTTCACTTGAAACTAGTCTAACTCTCAACCTTAGCACTCAAAAAGCATCCTACAGTCCAGCACTTTCTCAGACCTAATAGCAAGCACTAATATACCCCGACACTTGACTGCCCAGCAGGGCAAGGCTCTTTATCCACCCCTCACCAACCAATGCAAATTGTGGCCTGCTACAGATCACTCTCCATGACCCAGAACCACCACTCCACCTTTCTGGAGACGCTGGAAAACATGAAGGTCCTTCCCAGCACCCTGATATTGGGCACCCTACTATTCAGGCATGACCAAAGGGCAACTTCAGGTGTACTCTCCAGTCCAGCTGGTGAATCTGGGTATCCTGAGGCAGTGTTACAACTGCCTCATGTACACAGACAGCCCTCCCTTCCTACCGCAAAACACTAACATATGCAAGCGATGCAATTATACAGCCAAACTGGAGGCTAAGGTGTCTCCACCCAAAACTGGAACATACAGTCATGAGGAGATGGTTAACACTTGCTCCACACCTCCAGCCTCACATGGACCTACTAAATCAGCATTGGCAAAAAATACACATAAGTGCACAAAGTCATACTCGGAGGCTCTAAATAAAAACCTGCAAAATCATCTGAGAGCTCCAAAGCAGACATCCACAAAACCTGCACCTCCCATCACAAACCAGACAACACATAAACACACAAAATCAGTGTGCCACACAATCACAGCCCTTAAGGCGAAATAACATACCTAACACACTAGTAATAGGTGACTCAATAGTCAGGCACATTGACGCCCCACTCACTAGGCTGGACAAGGTGAAGGTTACTGTTAGCTGCCTGTCGGGAGCCAGAATCCGCCACATAACACAAGCACTCAGGTCACTCCAGAACAAGTACAAATATGACTGTCATTGTTCATGTTGGTGTGAATGACCTGAGACGTACCTCCCTGGACTACATGAAAAGAGACATGGAAGAGCTCTCTGATCATGTAGCCCAGGCAGGTATGAACCCTGACCCTTAGTAGCATCCTGCCCTCACCAAGAATGATACCTCAGTATAAAGAAAAAATGATCAATTTCAACAGTTGGCTAAGCTTCTGGTGTCATTCAAAGAGGATCCAGTGTCTGTCAGCCTGGGATGACATGCTCGACAAGCCGCGTTGCTTTGCAAGAGATGGCTTACACCTGTCACCCCTTGGCTTTCGAATACTGGCCAAGGGTCTTGCTGCCCCCATAGTGCCTTTTTTAGGCAAGGCTCAAAATTCAAACCCACCTCCGTAAACAGCACAAGTAAAAAAATGAGGGTTATGCTACTCAACGCCAGGAGTTTAAATCTCAAAATGCATGAGCTCGAAGCACTCTTATGTATGGAGAACGTCGACATCTGCGCATTAACTGAAACCTGGTTCAAGACTCCAGAGAGCACTCCAACACTACTGGGCTATAACTCATGCCACACATTTAGGCCACAGAACACAGACTGAAATACAAATGGAGGGGGTGTATCCATATTCATCAAGGATACCCACACCTCCAGGTTAGTGGCGCAGCATGATACCTCTGAGATCATCCATGTGCAGCTAACATTGGGCAAATCTGCAATGCAAATTGTGGCCTGCTACAGATCACTCTCCATGACCCAGAACCACCACTGCACCTTTCTGGAGACACTGGAAAACATGAAGGTCCTTCCCAGCACCCTGATATTGGGCGATTTCAATTACCCTACCATTAACTGGGAAAACTACTTGATTACAAACTCCCTGGCTCAGCGCTTCCTGGAATTTATCAACTCAAATGCCCTGGATCAGCTAGTAAACTTCCCTATCAGAGGCCACAACATAATGGACCTGGTCATCACCAACATGGGCGACAGGTGTTCCGTACCGGAGGTCAACCTGTCACTGGTTAGATCAGACCATAAACTAATCACCCTGGATGACCACACCCCACCACCACCCCCAACCAAGAAAACCACTGTGAAAAACTTTTCTAAAGCAAACTTTACCTTACTTAAGGCTGAGGTGGTAAGTTTCTCAGCCCCTACGCTAAAGGATAACACTGCCCAAGATGCAGAATCCTTTACAATTGCACTCTGTGAGCACCTACAAGGATGCATGGATCATGCCATCCCTAGCAAAATCAAGACTCACTCCCCTAAGAGAAGGAACTCAGTCTGGTGGACCCTTACCGTAAACAGGTTATACAGCAAAAGGAGGAAACTATTTCAGGAAAAAAAGCAAATCCCAAGAAGGAAAGACATCCCTGATCGGTATCAGTAAGAAACTGAGGTCCCTCATAAAATCATCCGAGGCTAACTTCGAAAGTAAAATAGCCAAGGATTCGAAAGATAACCACAAAGCCTTCTTTAGCTATGTCAATAGTCTAAGTGGCAACTTGCAGATATGCTCTGAGCTAGTGCAAAATAGCACAAAATATACTGAATCTACTGATATTGCCAACATCCTGGCAGATAGATTCAGTGCAAACTTCACCTCCCTCTCACCTTCAGAAGGGCCCACAACAATACCGGAAAAGTATAGTGTTCCGGAAATCACAGAAGCACAGGTAAAAACAGCCCTTTCACAAGCCAAAAACATAGCATCAGTGGGGCCATATGGTGTCCCAGGCTGCGTCTTGCACGAACTACAGAACAAACTAACCCCCCACCTAAACAGGCTGTTCAACCTCAGCCTCTCCACAGGCTACGTGCCCATAGAATGGCACACAGCAACGGTTATTCTGCTCCACAAAGGGGGGGGCCACAACTGACCCTAGTAACTATCGACCCATAAGCGTGACTAGCCTGGTCTGCAAGGCTATGGAGCGCATCATCATGGAACTCATTAACAAAGACTTTGGGAACCTCCAAACACTTGACCCGACCCAGTTCGGCTTTAAGGGCAGATCGTGCCTACTAAACCTGGTTGACTTCTTCGAGACCGTCACCAAGGCCATAGACGAGGGAAAGGTGGTTCACACAGCCTACCTTGATCTCGCCAAGGCGTTCAACACCATTCCTCACTTGGGTATTACAGAAAAACTAACCAGCCTGAACATAAACCCCTACTTCACAAGATGGGTTGCCAGCTGGCTTACAGACGGAACTCACACGGTAAGAATAGCAGGCTCCAGGTCCGACTCTAAACCAGTCACAAGTGGTGTCCCGCAAGGCTCGGTTCTGGGACCCCTGTTGTTCAGCATATATTTCTCAGAAGTACAGGCAAACACAGGAGGACTATGGCTAACCAAGTTCACCGATGACTGCAAACTGGGAGCCATAATTGACTCTCCGGCTGACACGGACATCCTTCAAAAAGGCCTTACTGAGACAGACACCTGGTGTAGATCGTAATCTCTCCTTTGACAATCATATTGCCAAAGTAGTTAGGAAATCCTTCTATGTAGCCCATCTAATTACTAAAGGGTTCGCATCTAGAAATAAAGAGGTTATAGTGCCCCTCTACTCGTCAGTCATCAGACCCATCATAGAGTACAATGCCCCATTTGGGATGTACCTCACAAGACACTTCCAACAGCTGGAAAGACCACAAAATCACCTCACCAAGAGGATTACTGGCCTCAAACATATGTCCTATGCAGCCCGACTGAAAAAACTCCGGCTGTACTCAGTGACATATCGCTTACTCAGAGGTGATCTCTGCCTGACTTACAAAGCCATGTCCAACTCAGAATTGATAGACATGCTCCACCTAAAGAAATCCAAGTCACTGCGAGCCACGTGCTCTAGTGAGCTAAACCTCGCCACAACAATAAATAGAACATGCTGGAGGGATAGATTCCTGTCACAGAGACTCCCCATGCTTTGGAACAAAATTCCTAACTACATTAAGCAGAGCCCCTCACTAACACTCTTCAGGAGAAGCTTTGACGACTGGATGGGTAACAGAAAATACACCCCTGGGATCACTTCAATGGCTCTGCTTGACAGAGGCTCAGTTAATTAATCAATGGGGCGGCGAAAGCCGACACACTCTTTCTAGGCTTATACATGCCCTCGGGCAGATAGCCTAGTACCTACCTATGAACCTATAAGGATTCTAGGACAATGGGTAGATGCTGAAGCGAGTGATGTTCTTCATGTTTCACTGTTGCAGTCCTCACACTTGGGTTATCTGCCAGCAAGTAGCCTTCAGTCGGCCCGAATACCAGAGACTTAGTATTTCTGTATCAGTTGCTGCTGCTTTAGGACTGATGTCAGGTCTTCAGGGATATAAAAACAGGCAGCCAACACCATTACTTCAGTCTTTCTTGCCGAGGAGCCTGAAGCAGAAGCAGTTCGCATTAGTGTCGGTCAGCCGCTACCTGATTTTTCGTTTCCGAATTGAATCATCCTGAAGTCTTCTAAAGCTAAGTACCCCGTTGGGGATCCTTTTTTCTTGCTCTGACCGATGTCGGAAAAAGTTAACAATTGTCTCTCCTGTGGAAAGCAAATACCACACCCAAGTTTTCCATTCTTACTGCGTCACCTGTTTAGGCCCAGACCACGACGTACCTCGCTGTCAGTGTTGTGCTTTGTTCAACGCCCGAACTGTTCATCGTCGGGCCCTTATTGTAGCTAAATAATTTCGTTCTCAATCTTCTTATTCCGAAATGGCTTCGGTAAGCCATCTGTCTTCTTATCTTCTGAAAAAATGTAAGGATAAAGACAGAGACAGACCGCACAGGTCCAAAACTGCCGCCGACACTTCCGTTAAGCTAGTCGCCAGTTCGCCGGTTCTCAGGTGCTTTCACATCCCCTGATGCCTGCTTTGATGGATTCGCAGGCCGCTACTGAGACCTGTTCAGAGTCCGGTATGCAGCGAGAATCTTCTTTGACTACGGAACCTGTGGATGTCTCTACCTTGGCTGGTTCCAGAGCCGCTGTGCAGGCACCGGCTTCTGAGGACGTTCTTTGTATTACCGATATTTGACACAACAGACGACTTCTTTAGAGTCTTCACTTCCTTGTAGAACTACCGAGTTTCTAAGGCCAAGAGTATGAGCTATGCCTAAAAAACTGACGACCCAAACTCAAGTGCCTGCTTCCTTGCTACAGTCTCACATGCTTAAAATGGCAGAAGACCTGATTATGCTGATTAGGGGAAGCCAGCCTTCGTCTGCTAAGAGAAAAAGTGACCTGTTCCCAGCAGCTTTAACTGACCAAGAGTCCGACGACTCTGAGGTTTCTGAATATGAAGACTTGCCTTTATTTGCCTATGAGGATTCAGATGCAGAGGAATCCATACCTTCTGTTTCCCTTCCAGAGGATTTTTCTTTTGGTGAATTTCTGCATACTTTGAGAGAGCATTTCCACTGGGAATGCCAGGAATTATCCTCAGTCCAAAAAGAGACTCAGGGAATTTTTAGATTTACCACTGCACAGACCCTTAGCTACCCTCCTGTTCTGGATGTTGTGGATGATGTCTTTATGGAATGCAGTCTAACTCCTGATACTTTACCCACTGCTCCAAGGAAACCAGACAGGTACTATAGAGTCCCTTATTCTCACAAATTTATTTTCAAAAATCCTACTGCTGACCCAGAGGTCATCTCCCAAGGGCCTAAAGGAGTAAAAGCAACTTCAGCTAGGAATCCCACCCATTTGGACAGATGGGGTAAAAAAGTATACACCTCTGCTACACTCGCCACTAGAGCATTGAATTGCCAGTTCCACATGCTGAAATACCAGCAACATACTGTGGAACCTAAGCAAAAATTATCTACCTTTCCTGACTGTGTAAGAAATAAAATATTACAGGAGCTTATGCATTCTGCAAGCCAAGTCAGCAAGCATACCCTGCAATGTGGGTTTGACGCACTAGAAGCATCTTGCAGGGCAGCAGTCACAGATTATGTACTTAAAAGGCATGCTTGGCTTAAGGAGCAGACCTTGCCAGACCCACCTCAAGTCAAAATTACTGGATGCTCCTTTGAACAAGGACAATCTTTTTGGTACCAAAGCAGAAGAGGTTTTAAAAAAGATGGAAGAAAAGGCTAAGTCTATGCAGACAGTCAAAGATTTTTTGCAAGTGCAGCCTCCAAGATTCAGTAGGCATTGTCCCTCGAAACATTGGTCCTTTCCAGCCCCCTCAAGGCCATCCCAAACTAGACCCAGGGGAAACAGACCCCACCCGATTACAGTCTCAGGGTATGCAGAGATCTAAGCAATGGAGTACCTCCACTTCTAAAGCAGGGAGTGCTAAGCCACCTCCTTATGGAAAGAATTCACAATCACTTCTCACCTCCACTCCTCACCTCTGCCCAATTGCTCCTGCCCCTAGGAGGAAAACTTGCCCACCATGCAAAAAACTGGACCTGCATCACCAACGATTGATGGTTCCTCAACGTATTATCCCAGGGGACAAATTTTATTTCCACACACTGCCAACCCCAAAAGGGTTCCCAGACCTTCCTCCAAACTAGTGGGCAGAGGCACAAAACCAAGTTTAATCCCTGTTCTCCATAAGAGCAATTCATCCTGTTCCTGCAGTACAGACAGGCCAAGGTTTTTATTCCAGACTTTTCCTGGTACCCAGAAAAGAGGGCACCTGGCACCCAATCTTAGATCTATCCATTCTAAACACTTTCCTGGTGGTACCAACATTCAAAATGATCATCCCTACAGCAGCTTCTCCCTATACTGTCAAAAGATGCCTGGTTAGCCACCCTAGATCTAAAGGAAGCCTTTCTGCACATCCCTGTCAGGGACTCATGCAGGAAATATCTGTGTTTCAGGGCAGGATCTATGCATTATCAGTCCTCTGCACTTCCTTTGGCTTATCCACTGCTCCCAGTCTCTTCACAAAATGCCTGGCTCCAGCCGTTGCCTATTGCAGACAGAAAAATATTCAAATATACCCTTACTTGGACGATTGCCTGATTCAGTCAGGAAAAGCTGTTGCAGCACCCGACTTTTGTAAAAGACCTTCTAACTTCCCTGGGGTACACTATCAACAAAAAGAAATGAAAACTAGTCCCCAGTCAAAAGATTGTATTCCTGGGAGCAAGCTTGGACACAGCATCCCCAATGGCATTCCTTACTCCAGAAAAACAAGCCTATCTGACAGCTTACTTCACTCAAATGGCAAACAGAACCCAACTGTCTGCAAGGAAAGTCCTGCAGGCTCTAGGGTTCATGGCCTCCTGCATCCTCCTAATTCCATATGCCAGACTGCATATGAAGAAACTTCAATGGTACTTAAAAAATCTTTGGTGCCAACATTCTCAGGACCTGGAAACCATCATACCTTGTCTCAGGACAGAATTTCTTTGGTGGGCAGCAGCATGCAACCACAAGGGACTTCCCTTTACACAACCCCATGCCACCCAGACCCTAACCACAGATACATCAGACTATGCCTGGGGGGCACATATGGACGGCAGGTGCATTAAGGCCACTGGACCCCAAACCAAATTCATCTGCACATCAACCAAAAAGAGATGCTAGCTGTTCAGCATGCTCTGACAGCTTTCAGATCCCTACTCTCACCAGGGCCCCTTCTGATAAAAACCAACAACACCACAGTGATGTAGTACATCAACAAGCAGGGGGGAAACCCACTATGCAGGCTAGGCATGACCCTGTGGAACATGGCCTTGGCTATGCATATTCACCTGCAAGCTCAATTCCTGCCAGGCAAACAAAACTCTCTGGCAGACGACAAGCAGAAATCTCCCAGATCCACACAAGTGGCAATTAGACCTCAACACCTTCAGCCTTCTAACCCAGAAATGGGGTACCCCAATGGTGGACCTATTTGCCTCCCCCTACAATCACCAGCTCAGCAAATTCTGCACCAGGGTACCTCACAGCAAGGCCTGGAAAGTGGATGCCATATCCTTCCAGTGGGTAAATCTCTCAAGCTATGCACTTCCCCCTCTGCCTCTTCTTACAAGTGTACTACACAAGACAGGAAGGACCAAGGGCAATCCTGATTGCCCCAGACTGGCCACTCCACTGGTACCCACTACTGCGCATTCTGTCACCTGTGCCACCATGGCACTTACCCCAGATCCCAACCCTCCTCACTCAGCAGGAGAGACAGATTTTTGCATGCTCAACGGCAAACCCTGAACCTTGCAGCCTGGCTTATTCCTTGAATTCTCCTCCAGTAGCCAGCCTAAGCAACCAGGTGCTGGACGTCATTCGTGAAGCCGGAAGACCCAGTACAAGAAATTCCTATGCTGATAATTGGAAAAGGTATTGTTCCTGGATTCACTCTAAAGGAGCTGACACAGCACAGCCTTCCTTACCTCTCATCCTGGATTACCTAGCAGACCTACTCCACAGAGGCCTATCCTTCTCTTCCATTAGGATCCATGCCTCTGCCATCCCTGCTCATTACAGCACTCAGCCCACCTCTCTTCTCTCACCCTCTCATCAAACAGTTCCTGAGAGGGAATAACAACTTAAGGCCACCAAGAAGAGCCCCCACTCCTGCTTGGAACCCTAACTTTGTGCTGGAAAAGCTCAAGCTGCAGCGTCAGCAGAGTTAAAATTCCTCTCTTGGAAAACAGCCTTGCTTCTGGCCATCACTTCAGCTAGAAGAGTGTTTGAGCTACAAGCACTTATGGCTGTGGAATCCTTCATTATTTTTCATGCTGACAGAGTCTCCCTCAGGTCTAACCCTACTTTTATGCCTAAAGTGGTGTCCAGTGTGGCTCTCAACCAATCTATTTGCCCACCTTTTTCCCTAATCCTCAAAATAAGGGGGAAAGGATCCTGCACTCTTTAGACGTGCACAGACTGCTCAGATTCTACCTTGATAGGTCTAAGCCCTTCAGGAAATCTGACCAGTTACTAGTCAGCTTTGTACCAGGGGCAGAGGGCAAAGCCATATCAAAACAAACCATCTCCAAATGGATAGCACACTGTATCCATTTCTGTTACAAACACCATGGGAAACCACCCTGTCTGGGGGTCAGAACGCATTCCACTAGGGCAACTTCAACCTCTACAGCATTCCTCAGTGGAGTCCCTACCAGGGACATTCTGGAAGCTGCTACTTGGAGTTCTGGTCACTCCTTCACCAAGCATTACCACCTGCCTATCTTTTCCAAATCCAGGGTGGGTTTTGCAACAGCAGTCCTGCAGGGCATACTAGCCAGCCCCAACTCTTCTTGACTGCCTCCACCTATTCTTCAGCTTGGGAATCAACCCAAGTGTGATGACTGCAACAGTGAAACACGAAGAACATAGTACAGTTGTATACACTTACCATAAATGTAGATGCTCAAGTGTATTTACTGTTGCAGTCCTGTTTTCCCACCCTCCAGCCCCCTTGTCTCTCTCTCTCTCCTTCTCTATTTCTCTTACTCACCCCTTTACAGGGCTATTGCTATTTACTTTTTACTGGTGATGTTTTTTCCACCATAACATAGCTCCCTATTTGGGGGCTCCTGACATTTGGGGCAAGGAAAACTGATATAATGGCATCGGCTGCCTGTTTTTATACACCTGACGTCAGTCCTGAAGCGACAGCAACCGACGTAGAAATACTAAGTCTTTGGTATTCAGGCCAGCTGAGGGCTACCTGCTGGCAGATAACCCAAGTGTAATGACTGCAGCAGTGAATACACTCGAACATCTACATTTATGGTAAGTGTACACACGTGTACTTTTTCTTCAATGACCTTTGCCTTGCGATAGCTAAATTATCTTGATTATCTTTCTCATTTCACCAGGTTGCAAAGGGATCAGATCAAGGAGCTGTCAGATGTCCTTGAACGAGCAGTAGCTGAGAGAAGAAAAGGGAAGGTAGCTTCCCAGTCAGCCACCCTACATTTTGTAGCTAACTCTTCCATGAGGCTCATCGTGTGTGCAGCCGAAGGAATGAGTAGAGTGGTGGGTTCCAGCAGTGCACTTTTTGACAGCACTTCACTTTTTGGTCCCAAAGTCAAAGTACACTGTCCAGGTGTGAGAAGTAAGGTAATACTCTTTCTGCTGTGGGTGTACATTTTTTGGCTCTTCAGAGTCCTTATCCTAAGGTCAAAGAGTCAGCAGGAAAATGTGGATGTTATGTAGTCCAATCTTTCCTACATTCTTACTCGTGGATTCGGAGCTGAATATCGGCTCTGACTCTGCCAAACTTTTCTAGCTCGAAGTCTTCTATTGGCTGGGCTAAACAGGTATCCCATGCTGCACTGCTCCATATCACCAGATCTCGTTTGCCGCTCATGTAGCTCGGACGTGGTCTCGCTCTTGGCTGTGGCTAAATACCCTTTTTTCTTGTTATTCTGCGAAAACTTGTTACAAACAAAAAGCTATTATAATAGCTATTTCTAATTGGTGTTGTGTTGGTATTTCTGTAGTGTGATTGTGGTTTGTGGTATCCCACTAGCTGTTCTATCGAGCTAGGCCCATTTCAGTTAGAGGACCTAGTCCTCCCCTCTTGTCCTGTATTGTTTCGCTTCTAAAACCGTTTGAGTTAGAAGTTTTAGTGTCTGTTTCCCTTCTGTGTACGTGGTCAAAAAACGTTTGAGTTAGAGGTTTTGAGCCCTAGTCGTCTCAGTGTGCGTCCCTTCTGAGAATTGTGTGTGCTGTGTTGTGTAAAAACCTGATGTCCTTCAAGGATGCATCTGCAGTCCTTACAAATGGGTTGTCCTGTCGTCAGGCAGCCCTTCGGTCGGCCGGATTCCAAAGTCTGGGTCTGGCTTCGGCTGGTGTCGCACTTCACCCGACGTCATTGCAGCAGTTCTTCGGGTATAAAGGCATCAGCCGACGCCATTTTCCCCAGTCTTTCTTGCCGCATGGCGCCCGAAGCAGAAGCTGTGCGCAAGTGCCGGTCGGTCAGATCCAGAGATTACTACTACCGAATACTACTTCGAAGACTTCTATAAAGCTAAGTACCCCGTTGGGGACTCTTTCTTGCCTCAGCCGATGTCAGAGAAAGTTAATAACTGTTTATCTTGTGGGAAACAAATACCTCATAAAGATTTTCACTCCTATTGCATACATTGTTTAGGCCCAGACCACGACGTAGCAGCTTGTCTAGCCTGTGCTTCTTTTAACCGACGGACGCTTAGACGTCGCTCGGACTTTGCTGAACAGATTTTCGGCTCCGATTTTGCCTACATTATGCCGTCGGATCCTCCGACTACACAAATAACCAAAAAGCGCAAAGAAAAGGACCGACACTCGCGGTCCGCGGTTTCGGCTGAAACCGCGGTTAAGCAATCCACGAGTGTCTTGGTTTCGGCCGAAACCGAGCAAACGGTTCTTTCTTCAGCCGATAACTTGCCTTCTACCGAGGCCTCTTCTATCCTGGTAGAAACGGCTTCTGAAATCCAGCCTTCTGTTGCGATTTCACAGGATTTATCAGACACCATTCCACTAGATATCTCTACCCCTGCACGTGGAGCTGCTAGGCCTCCTCCAGCTATGTCTATTAAGGCCTTTGCCAGGGCTAAAGCAGCCAAAACTTCCAAACCTGTGCCTGCCAAGCCCCCCTCTCACAGGCCCAGCACCAGCTCCCATATGCTTTCTTTGGCACAGGATCTCATAACTTTAATTGGTGGATCCCAGCCTCATCCAGACAGGGCCTCTCTCCTCCTCCAGAAAAGAGGCCTAGAGCAGAGCCCCTGAGCCAGTAGCCACAGATGATTCTTCTGATGATTCAGAACATACAGACCCTCCTGAGGCTTCTTATTCTCCTTACGAAGACTCTGATGCTGAGGAGTCCATCCCTTCAGCCTCTCCTCCTGAGGAATTTTCCTTTGGGGAAACCTTGCATGCTATGAGGGAACAATTTCAGTGGCAGGGCCAAGATTTCTCAGACTCTAGAAAAAGGCTTAGGACCTTTCTACACTTACCACAGCATAGGCCTTTAACTATTCCTCCAGTTCTATGTGTTGTTGATGATGCATTTAATGATGCTTGCACTACTCCTGATACTTTACCTCCGGCTCCTGCTAAGCCAGATAGGTACTACAGGGTTCCGGACACTCATCACCACTTATATAAGGCCCCTTTTGCAGATCCAGAGACTATCTCCCAGGGCCCTAAAGCTGTAGCAGCTACTTCTTCTAAAACCCCCCTCCCCTCTGAAAGGGAATCCAGGTCCTTAGAGAGATGGGGTAAAAAAGTTTACACCTCTGCTACTTTGTCAGCTAGAGCTTTGAACTGCCAATTTCATATGATTCAATATCAAGAGTTTATGCTTGACCAGTTGACTAAAAGCTGTCCTCTGAAGAATCTTTAGATAAAAGTATATTCAAGAAATGTTACATAACATACAGCAGGTTAGTAACCATTCTTTAAAATGTGGCTATGATGCACTGGAGGCTTCCTTTAGATCAGCCATGACTGGCACAGTTATCAGGAGGCATGCATGGTTGAAAGAGCAGGCATTACCAGACCAGGTCAAATCTAAGCTTTTGGATGCACCTATGGACAAGGTCAATTTATTTGGTGCCCCCACAGCAGGTACTGAAAAAGATGGAAGAGAAAGCAAAATCTGTGCAAACAGTAAAAGATTTCTTACAAGTTCAACCTCCAAGGTTTAGCAGGAATTGGCCCTCCAAGAATTGGTCCTTTCCGGACTCCTCTAAGGCTCAAAGAGGCAGGAATAGGCGCTCTAGAGGCAGAAACCAATCCAGGGGTGCCTACAGGGGTCGCCAGTGGCAGGGTAACAACCGAGGCACGGATACAGCCACCACCACTACAACTACTCAATCACAGTGACTCGGCGGTGGCACCGCCTACCAGGGAACAACTAGAAGCACCCTTAGGCGGAAAGCTAACATTATTTTCAAGAAACTGGCACTGCATTACAAGAGAAAAATGGATTTTGCAGACTATAGACAAAGGTTACAGGTTCCATTTCCATACACTACCAGGAAAGAGAGGAATGCCAAACCTACCACCTTCTCAAAGGGCAGAAGCTCTAAAACAAATATCTCAATTATTAAGAATGCGTGCTGTGGAAAAGGTACCATTTATGGAGCAAGGGAAGGGATTTTACTCCAGGCTCTTCCTGGTACCAAGAAAAGAAAACAAATGGAGGCCTATTCTAGATCTGTCCGCTCTAAACACATTCCTCATTGTTCCAAAGTTCAAAATGCTGACCCTACAGCAGCTTCTTCCCATGCTGGGCAAGGAGTCTTGGCTGGTAACTCTAGATCTCAAGGAGGCATACCTGCACGTCCCCATAAGACCAATTTGCAGAAGATACCTCAGATTTCTTGCAGGATCAGAGCATTATCAATTCTCAGCATTGCCCTTTGGCTTATCTACTGCGCCCAGAGTGTTCACGAAATGCCTGGCATCAGTAATCGCTCATTGCAGACTTCAGGGAATTCAAATCTATCCCTACTTGGACGACTGCCTGATACAAGCGGACAACAAAAACAAATTAACAGAAGACTTACAAAGAATCATCTACCTGCTACAAGCCCTGGGATACACAGTCAATACAAAAAAGTCAAGGCTGATTCCATCCCAAATAATAACCTTTCTGGGTGCAGAACTGGATACATCAAAACAAATGGCATTTCTAACTGCAGAAAAGAAAGAGCAACTTCCTCTCTATTTCTTGGCATTAACAAAGCAGAGCCATCTAACTGCAAGAAAAGTGCTACAAGCTCTAGGCTTCATGGCATCCTGCATAATTCTGGTCCCTCATGCCAGACTTCATATGAGAAAGCTACAGTGGTACCTAAAGAATTTGTGGTCTCAGCACAAGCACAGCCTGGAAACCAAAATTCCAATGATCCCATGCCTGAAGCAAGAGTTCTTATGGTGGGCTCAGGCCTGTCAATCAAACACAGGTCTGCCCTTCTGCAAAAGTCAACCAAGACAAACTATCACGACAGATGCCTCAGACCTCGGTTGGGGGGCACACATGATGGACAAGTGCATTCAAGGCCTATGGACTCAAGACCAACTGCATCTGCACATAAATCTAAAAGAAATGATGGCAGTAAAATTGGCAATCCAGGCATTCAGACCTCTTCTCCATGAAGGCCAGCTGTTGATAAGGACAGACAACACCACAGTTATGTGGTACATCAACAAACAGGGAGGCACACACTCATACCCCCTATGCCGGCTGGCACTAGACCTATGGGATGTGGCTCTGAGCTACAACATTCAGTTACAGGCAATTTATGTACCAGGGAAGGAAAACGTTCTAGCAGACATATTAAGCAGAACTACAACAGATGCCCACGAATGGATGCTGCATCCGGACATCTTCAAAGCCATCACAAGAGAATGGGGATTACCACAAATAGACTTGTTTGCATCCCCATGCAATCACCAGTTGAAGAAATTCTGCACGAGGACTTACCACCCACTTGCTTGGAAGGTGGACTCCCTATCTTTCAGTTGGAAAAGCCTGACAGCATATGCATTCCCACCACTTCCTTTGATGCACAAGGTGCTTCTCAAGATCAAAGAGGAACGTCCGAGGATCATTCTGATAGCCCCAGACTGGCCAAGACAACATTGGTACCCACTGCTGAGGAGCATGTCCCGGGAACAAATATGGAAACTGCCCCTGATCCCATTACTGCTGACACAGAACAACTACAACATTCTGCATCCAAACCTAAAAACTCTGTAGCTAACTGCCTGGAACATTACATAACAGAAATTAACCCAAAATTATCCCAAAGGGTTAAGGACATAATCCTGGAGGCTCGTAGACCTTCAACAAGAAAGAATTATGCAGCAAAATGGAAAAGATATCTCATCTGGAGTACTGCAAAGGGGCAAGATGTGACACTGGTGAACATAGCCAACATCCTGGAGTACTTGGCGGAGCTCTACCACACAGGCCTGTCCTATTCCTCCATCAAGATACATGCATCAGCTATTTCAGCACAATACAGCTTGGATCCTCCTGTCTTCTCGCATCCTCTGCTCAGACAGTTTCTGAGGGGAATTAAAATGTAAAACCTCCCAGGAAACCTCCATTGCCAGCATGGGACTTGAACTTTGTGCTAGAAAAACTGACTCTACCTCCTTTCGAGCCAGCAGCTACAGCAGACTTGCAATACTTATCCTGGAAGACTGCCTTCCTGCTGGCAATAACTTCAGCAAGAAGGGTCTCTGAACTACAAGCATTAATGGCAGTACAACCCTTCCTGATCTTCCATCAAGATAGAGTGTCCATGAGAACAAATCCTACATTTATGCCTAAGGTGGTATCCAGAGTCTCTTTAAATCAGGCTATCCACCTTCCTACATTCTTCCCCAATCCACAGAACAGGGAGAAAAGCTCTTACATACCTTGGATGTACACAGGCAATTACGCTACTACCTGGACAGGACAAAAACAATAGAAAACTGACCAGCTTCTGGTAGCTTATGCAACAGGAAAAGAAGGAAAACCAATTTCTAAACAGACAATCTCCAAATGGATAGGAAATTGCATTAGATTTTGTTACTCCTACCATGGAAAGAAAACTCCAGAGAACATCAGGCCTCACTCCACAAGGGCCACAGCCACTACCACAGCTTTCTTACGAGGAGTGGCTACCAAGGACATTATAGAGGCTGCTACTTGGACCTCCGTGCATACATTTGCCAAGCTTTATAACTTACTTCTATACTCTAGATCCCGTGCTGGTTTTGCCACTGCTGTTTTGCAAGGGATCCTGACTACACCATAATCTATTCTCATTACCTCCTCCCCTAGTTTAGCTATGGTATTCTACCCATTTGTAAGGACTGCAGATGCATCCTTGAAGGACATAGTACAGTTTTGTACCTACCATAAATGTAGATGTCCGAGAGGAATGCATCTGCAGTCAGGATTACCCACCCTCCTTCCCCTCTGAGGTACTCCTAGGGTACTTACCAATCTTCAGCTAGCTTGGGGGGATCTATTATGGTGTATTTGTTTGTATATATGTGCATACATTTTTATTTTGTGTGTTTGCTCTCTACTATTTGGAAATTTTGGCATTTATCCAAATTTAGCCTACCAAGAGGGCACCTGGCATCTGGGGCAAGAAACACTGAGGAAAATGGCATCGGCTGATGCCTTTATACCCGAAGAACTGCCGCAATGACGTCGGGTGAAGTGTGACACCAGCCGAAGCCAGACCCAGACTTTGGAATCCGGCCGACCGAAGGGCTGCCTGACGACAGGACAACCCATTTGTAAGGACTGCAGATGCATTCCTCTCGGACATCTACATTTATGGTAGGTACAAAACTGTACTTTCCCGCATTTAGTGGTGTTTTGCGTGTCTGTGTCGTTTTTCCTGTCAGACAGTGACTTGTTCATTTTTGTAGTATTTGTGATTACTTGTTTAAAACATGTCCAAAGATTCCAAGGAGCACAAACCTTCGGGTTTTAAAAAGTGCTCTAAATGTGGTTACATGATGGCCATCACTGATGGACATTCTGTTTGCGTTTATTGCCTGGGAGCAATCCATCTGCAGGAGTGCTGCAGCTTCTGCCATGCTTTTAGTCCCAGGGTGCTCCAAGAAAGAAAGAATAAGCTAATTCTAAAGGGACTCTTGAAACCCTCGTTCGAAGAGGCCATGGATTCTGCTTCCAGTTCTAAATCAAAATCCTCAAAGTCAAAAAAGAGATCTCCAGCTCCTTCAGTTTCCTTGGAGCCACCAGAGAAAGTCACAGAACTTGCTTCGATCTCCGCGACTCCACTGTACTCGGGGCCGCAGGAAGTGTCGGTGTTGATGGAACCGGCATCGGCTCCAATTATATTGGAACCTCTTTGGAGTCGATCACCCAGTCTTAGACCAGTGTCACCTGAGAGGAGATCTCGATCTCCCTCCCTGTCCTCCAAATCCTCCAGGACTCTTTCAGATGTGGATGTCGATAGGGTGGTGTAGAGGTTCCTCCAGTCACCGGTTTTGGCAAAATTGTTTTCGGCTCCGTCCCAGTCGGCTCCGGAGCCCGTCCCGATACCTTCTTCAATCATTCCTCCTCTGAGCGCATCTCTGTCTTAGGAGCCAGATTGTTCCGCTCCATGTGATGTTCCTAGGTCGGTTCCGATGCCCCCTCCAGGCCTATCGGTACCGACATCGGCTCTGACCCCGTCGGCGCCGTCCACGGGATTTGGGACTCTGGATTTTTCAGTCGGGCCCGAGAAGGACACCTCGGGACACATTTCAGTTCCTAGTCTCCCACTCGGTGCCTCGGCCCGAGGAACCCCGACTGCTGTCATGGTCTCGGAGGCTGGCCAGTCCTTGGACTGGGGGGGGGGGTCTGCCTTTGAGGCCATGCGGACTGCACTGGCCAGATCATCAGCTACATCATGCGGGTCGATCATTTTGTCCCCTACCACTCCAGTGAGAGCCTCTGATCACCACCTATCTGTAGACAAGTTTCTGAGGGCCCTTCAGAGTTCTTGCCTGAGGTGCCCCCTAGAAAGAAAACTTGCAAGAGGAAGCACATAGACTCCCAGGATGAGTCTCTCACCTCAGAAACTGACCTCGAGGAATCGGAGGGGTCCCCCAAGTCATCCTCTGATGTTTCCTTCTCAGAAATCCTGGAGATATTGAAACAAAGAGGTGACTGGCCGTCTAAAGCCCCCTCCAAGGAGGAGTCTGTCTTCCTGAAGGCCTTTGGTGCTCAGCCCTCCGCCTCCTCGGTGTCCTCGCCCTTCGAGCTCCTGGATTTAATTTGTCGGAAGGTGTGGGAGAACCCTGATTCTGTGGAACCCGTACACAGGAGACCAAATAAATTTCGTTCTGCTCCCCCGGTTAAGGAGTTTTTGTCCAAAGAAGTCCCTGTGGATGCCATGGTGGTGGCGGCGGCAGCCACTCAGAAGGAAGTAGCAGAGACTTCTTCCTCTGTCCATCCTCCTAACAAGGAGTCTAGGACCATGGACCGGTACGGGAAGCATACCCTCTCGTCAGCAACCTTTACCTTACGGTCGCTGAACTACCTGTTTCATTTTACTCTGCTCCAGAGAGATCTCCTCAAGGGGTTAGGAGATACACTTGCGGGTAACATTCCTGAGGCGGTGGCCCAGACGGTGAACACCCAGGTGTCTACCCTCAATTCCATCGCTAACTCCTCCATGCGGCTCATTTCATATGCAGCCGAGGGAGCGAGTAGGGCAGCAATCTCAGGAGTCGCCCTTAGAAGACAAGCCTGGCTGCGCCTTTGTCATTTCACGGAGGCCTTCAAGTCTTCTTTCACTGACACCCCCTTTGATGGTTCTTCTTTGTTCAGAACCAAAGTGAAAGACACCCTCACCAGGTCCGAGCAATAGGGAAAGACCCTGTCTGCTGTAGGGGTCCATTTTTCCCTTCCCTCTAGGCCTTACCCCAAGGCCCAGCGGGGTGGGAAGATGTGGTTCAAAAAAATCACAGAGGTTTTTTCCTGGTGCACAAGGTGAGTCCCCCTCCAGAGGCAGAGGAGGGGAGGTTATTCAGGGAGATGCCGCCCTAGAGGCAGAGGGGGCCCCCGCAATTCGGGAGACCGCAATTCCTTTTGCGGCTCTCCCTACCGTCATTCCTGATGGGATGCCCACTGTGCATTTCCGGAGCCAGTCGGAGGTCGAATATCATTATACCCAGAAGCCTGGCAAAGCATCACCCAGGACCGATGGGTATTACGAATAATTTCCGGAGGTTATGTCATCCCCTTTTCGTCAGACCCCCCTCCAGTCAGAAAAACCCCGGACGTTCCACCCAGTCAAAGGGATCACACAGCTTCATAGGTTTCAAAGCTGCTAGGAAAGGGAGCCATCCAGCATGTCCCCTCAGACCAAATCGGATTAGGGACTTACTCAAGATACTTTTTGGTGCCGAAAAGAACAGGGGACCTGAGACCCATATTAGATCTCAGTCAACTGAACAACTATGTACAAAAGTCCAAGTTCGGTATGGTCACACTACAGTCGATTCTCCCATTGTTGGGAGAAGAAGTATGGATGTGCTCCATCGACCTCAAGGATGCTTACTACCATGTTAAAATGGACAGGGCATCCAGGAGTCACCTACGCTTCCGGCTGGGAGCCAGTCATTTCCAATTTTGAGCCCTGCCCTTTGGTCTCATCATAGCCCCCAGGGTGTTCACCAAGTGTATGGCGGTGGTGACAGCTCACTTGAGACGTCAAGGATTCCAAGTGTTTCTGTATCTGGATGACTGACTCCTTACCGCCCCTACCAGGCATCTACTAATCCAAACCAGGGACGCTACCATTACTCTATATCAACAGTTGGGCATAACACTAAACTGGGAAAAATCTGCCTTGTTGCCTTCACAGCGTGTCATTTTTATAGGTGCAGAATTAGACACCGTTCGAATGTGAGCCTTTCTACCGCAGGAAAGAATCGGAGTCTTACAGCAACAGGTGCACACCCTGCTACCCCTGAGGAAAGCGAAGGCAAGATGGGTTCTTCGACTCCTGGGGACTATGGCAGCAACAATTATGTTGGTCCCTCTAGCGAGATTGCACATGAGGCTCCTTCAATGGCTCCAATGGCTCCTCTCTTCTCAATGGTCACTCCAAAAACTTCCACTTTCCCACCATATTTTGCTCACAGACAGATGCAAACAGGATCTCAGTTGGTGGCTTTACACCAACAATCTGGACAGGGGAAAACCCTTCGTTCCACCAACCCCGGTTGCCACAGTGACCATGGACACCTCCCAGATGGGGTTGGGGGGGGGGGCATTATCTCGGCAGGACAGTCCAAGGCATGTGGCAAGATCACGAGATACATCTGCATATCAACGTCCTAGAGATGAGAGTGGTGCTACTTGCGTTGCAGGCACTTCAGAGCTTTCTACCTCTAGGGACTATTGCAATACACTCAGACAACATGTCAGTGGTGTAGTATCTGAACAAGCAGAGGAGAACCAGATCATACCCCTTGTGCAGAGAGGCCATGCGAGTGTGGCAGTGGGCAGTATCTTCCCAACGGTTTCTGGTAGCAACGCACATTCCGGGGAAGTCCAACGTGATAGCGGATAGGCTAAGCAGAGCAATTCTGATGCCTTACGAGTGGTCCCTGAATCTTCTTGTTGCAGAACGAATCTTCAGCGGTTGGGGTCAGCCTTGCTGCGACCTTTTTGCCAGCCCCCTCAATGCCAAATGCAGCAGCTACTTCATGCTGATCCCCCCACAGTGGGAGTTACCCAGGGACGCTCTAGTTCACGATTGGCCCTCCGGTCTGCTTTATGCTTTCCCTCCATTTCCCATGCTATCAAAAGTGATTCAGAAAGCGCAATCCTTGGGAAGCAGAATGATTCTGATTGCTCCACACTGGCCTCATCAAGTCTGGTTCCCCTTTCTCCACCCCTACATTGTAGACACACCTTGGATTCTGGACCCACAACCAGATTTACTGACACACATGTCGTGACAGTTCCACCCCTCTCTGCGGACCCTCCAGTTGACAGCCTGGCTACTCCAGTTCCGTCGTTAGTTAGGCTTCATCACTTTTCACCTGAGGTAGTTCATATTTTATCTTCCTCTCATAAGCCCTCTACTAGGAAGATTTAGTGTAGCAAATGGAAGAGGTTTTCTATTTGGGCTCATACCCAAGAAATTGACCCTTACACAGCCCCAATTGCTTCAGTCTTGGAGTTTTTGTCTATGCTTTTCCATCAGGGCTCAGCGTCAACTACCATTAAAATTCAATTGGCAGCGATTTCTAACGTTCATGTTGCTAATGAGCCCAGTCTGATGGCTCACAAACTCTGTAAGGCTTTCCTGAAGAGCACTCTGTTACTCCGCCCTCCGGTCTCAGAACCTATCATGCCCTGGGATCTAAATTTTGTCCTGCAAGCCCTTACTTCACCACCCTTCGAGCCTGCAGCTACCTGCGACTTAAAATTCTTGACCTGGAAAACTGCCTTTTTAATAACCATCACATCGGCCAGACGAGTTTCAGAAATTCAAGCTCTTTCTATCAAACCTCCATACTTGATCTTTCATAAGGACAGGGTTTCTCTTAGACCAAAGCCTTCCTTTCTTCCTAAAGTGGCGTCCATATCTAATCTTAATCAATCTATTGAGTTGCCAGTATTTTTTCCCCCATTTTTTCAAACAAGGCAGAATTTAAATTTCATCAGTTGGATGTACACAGACAGTTACGTTTCTATCTGCACAGAACCAAAGATCTCCGAAAATCTGATCAACTGTTTGTCTCCTTTTCGGAAAACAAAATTGGGTCCCCTGTTTTCAAAGTCACCCTATCCAGATGGATATCCAGTTGCATCTCTTTCGCTTATTCCGCAGGAGGTAAAGACCTACCGTTTCCGGTCAAGGCACACTCTACTCGGGCTGTATCTACATCTACAGCCTATCAAGCCAGATTGTCTATGGATGATATTTGTGTGGCAGTTACTTGGGCTTTTCCTCACACATTTGTTACTCATTACAAGTTGGACGTGGTATCTAGGGGCAGGTCTTCCTTTGGTTCCACAGTACTCAGGAGTATCTTCCTGTGAGCCTCCCAGGATGTAGGTGCTAGGGACGCTGTCCCACGGGTAAGAATGTAGGTGAGATTGGACTACATAACATCAAGAAGTTATGTACTCACCATAACGTTTTATGTATGTAGTCCATCTCACCTCACATTCTTACTTACCCTCCCATCTTCCCCCTTCCTGGAGGATCTGGAGGTTAGGTCTGATTTACAGAGTTCCCTTCACTTTTAGCTTATTCTTCTTTACCTGGATGTTGTTATGCATGGGGTATGAATGAGTGTTTGCAGCAAACTAGATCTGGGGATATGGAGCAGTGCAGCATGGGACACCTGCTTAGCTCAGCCAATAGAAGACTTCGAGCTCGAAAAGTTTGGCCGAGTCGGAGCCGATATTCGGCTCCGAACCCACTGGTAAGAATGTGAGGCGAGATGGACTACATACATCGCACATTATGGTGAGTACCTAACTTCTTGTTCACGAAGCATCAAGGGTCCTGCCAAGACACACATGGAGAGTTTTCCCCCAGAGACAGAGGGGGAAATAATAATAGAAGATGCCACCCTCGCAGCAGAGGAGGTCCACAAAACCAAGGGTCCCGAGAGTCTTTCTTCTGGAAACCTTTTCAGCCCTTCTGAAAGGAGGCCGAATTGCCCACCTCTGGAGGCAGTCGGGGGTTGACTATCTCTGCAGTGTAGAGCCTGGCAAAAGATAACTTCCGATATGTGGGTGGAGAGGATAATATCCACGGGTTACCAAATTCCCTTTTCGCAACAACCCCTTCCCAACAAGAAAATCTCAGACATTCCACCCAGTCAAATGGGGATCAGGCAGCCATTCAAATTCAAGGACTGCTAGAAAAAGAGTAATCCAAGAGGTCCCCTGAGATCAGAGAGGATTTGGAACTTACTCAAGGTTCTTTTTGGTTCCAAATAAAATGGGACTGGAGACCAATCCTGGATCTCAGCAGATTGAACAAGTCTGTTCGGCTTTTCAAGTTCTAAGTAGTCACGGTGCAGTCCATACTTTCTTTTCTGGAACAGGACAACTGGATGTGCTCTATAGATCTTCAGGATGCAAACTACCATATAAAAATGGACATATGTTCTGGAGGATATCTATGCTTCTGGCTGGCAGGCGGTCATTACCAGTTCAGAGCACTGCCCTTTGGTCTCACTACCACCCCCCCAGAGAGTTCACCAAATGCATGGTACTGGTCGCGGCTCACCTGAGATGTCAACGATTCTGGGTGTTTCCTTATTTAGCCGACTGGCTCATATCGGCCCTGACCAGGTGTCTACTTATATGCACAAGAGACTCTGTTCTTCAAATCTGTACAGAGCTAGGCATAACCACAAATTAATGGAACCTTCTCAAACACTAGCATTCATAGGAGGACTACTGGGTACCACTCAAATGATTGTGAAACTTCCTTCCTCCAGAATGTTAACAGTTAGATGACAGACATACAGATTAATCAGAAATAAGAAGGTAGCCACCCGCCATGTTCTACAGGCCTTAGGATCAATGGCCACGGTGGTAGTGTTTGTTCCATTAGCCAGATTTCACATGCGAATAACTGCAGTGGCTTTTAGCTAGCCAATGGTCAGTTATGGAACAGTCGATGTGTCATCAAATTCTTAAAGCAGAAACATGCTAAAGGAATCTTACATTGTGGATTTATTCAGAACAGTTGACACAAGGTTGGCCTTTTATTCTCCCTCAACCACAGGCTAAAGTGACTACGGATGTTTCCCAGATAGGGTGAGGGGGTATAATCTGGGGAAGATAGTCTAAGGAACCTGGTCCACAGATGAGGCCAAACTCCATAAACATCCTGGAGATGAGAGCAGTGCTTCTAACGTTGCAGGCATTTCAGACTGCTCTTTCTCTGGGAACGGTAGCGATCTAGTCAGACAACATGGTGATGGTCTGGTACATAAGCAGGGAGGAACCAGATCATGCCCTCTGTGTCGAGAAGTACTCAGTGTGTGGCAATGGACGATCTCATCCAACTCCTTCCTTATAGCAAAGCACATTCTGTGGAAGTCCAGCATCATAGCGGACAAGTTGAGCAGAGTCATCCTCATGTCTCATGAGTGGTCTCAATCAGAAGGTAGCGGAGAATGCTTTTTGCCAATGTGGCCAGCCTTGCTGCAATCTCTTTGCCTCTCCCCTAAACAACAAATGCTGCAATCACTTCGCCCTAATCCCCCTACCAGGGGAGTCCCTGTCGAATGCTCTAATACCCAATTAGCCTCCTGATGTGTTGTATGTTTTTTCCATCCATTCCCTTGATTCTCAAATTCCTTCAGAACGCCAACAGGTTGAAGACAGCGATTATCCACATTGCCCTGTATTGGGCTTGACAAATCTGGTTTCCTTTCCTCTGGCCTCATCTACAGAAGAACCTTGGATTCTGGAACCCTTTCTGGCCCTACTGTCACATCCAACAGGAATACTTCATTCCAGCGTTCACAACCTCAAGCTGACAGCTTGGTTCATCCAGTTCCATTGATTGCTAGCGAACTTATGCTCTCCTCGCCAGTCTGTCATATTTTGATGTCCTCCTATAAGTCACCTACTCAGAAACTCTGTAGGATTAAATGGAGGAGGTTTGTAATTTGGGCTCAACAACAGAATGTGGTTCCTCTTACAGCCTCTATTCTAGAATTTTTAGCCCGCCTGTTTAATAATGGAACAGCTGCTTCTACTATTAAAGTGGAATTAGAAGCCACCTCAAATTTTCACATTGGGATAGACTTCTCTCATTTCCCACAAACTTTGCAAAGCCTTCTTAAAAGGTACCCTGTTGTTAAGGCCTCCCCATAAGGATCCTTCTTCCCCTTGAGACCTTAATTTGGTACTACATCTGATTGTTCATCCGCCTTTTGAACCTGTAGCCACTTGTGTTATTAAGTTCCAGTCTTGAAAAACTATCTTTTTGGTGGCCATCACATGTGCAAGTAGGATATCAGAAATTCAGGCACTATCTTCCCAGCCTCCATATTTATGTTTTCATAAAAAGTTTATTTGCGTACCAACCCCTTCTTTTTGCCCAAAGTTGTTTCATAGACAAGTATTAATTAGACCATACATTTGCCTGTTTTCTTCCCTAATTTCAACAATAAGGGCGAATATGTTCTACATTTGTTAGATGTTCATAGACAGTTACATTTCTATTTGCATAGGACTAAAGAGTTTTGGAAAGCAAGCCAATTGTTTATTGCCTTTGCAGGCCCTAGGAAAGGTCTTTCAGCGTCCAAAGTTACCTTGTCGATATGGTGCTCTCATTGCATTTCTTTCATTCGCACCACAAAAGGCATAAATCCTTCCAAATAAGTTCAAGCTCACTCAACCAGGGCTATGTCCACATCTGCAATCTTCCAGACAAATGCCTCCATGGATGATATTTTTGTAGCAGCCACATGGGCAAACCATCATACCTTTATCACTCATTACAAGTTAGATTTGGTCTCCAGGGGAAGCCTCCTTTGGTTCGATGGCTCTGAGGAACATTCTCCCGTGAGTCTGCCCGGGGTAAAGGTAGCTGGGGACTCAGTCCCATATGTGAGGATGAGAAGAAACATTGACCATATCTGATAAACAAGTTATGTACTTATCATAACGTTCCATCTTTATTGTTGATTTTTCATCACTCCTCACATTCCCTCCCTCCAATCCCCCCATCCTTTTGTTTTCTGGTTGAATGGGAAGAGAATTGTGGTCATTGTTTGTCATTTCCAATACACCAGAAGTGGTCTCCTTAAAAATCTTTTTAGCATAAAAATTAAATTCATTCTTCTGTGGTAATAATTCTAGCAAACAAAATCCGAGGTAACAGGGAGAGATGCATTGTGGGTAAGGGGAGGTATCCAAGAGCTTTTTGGTTGCCACGAGCTTAGTAATGTCTGAGTAAGATCCGATGGATCAGGATCTAGTCCCATATGTGAGGAGAGATTAAAAGCGACAATACAGATGGAATGTTATGGTGAGTACATAACTTCTTTTTCCGTTTTCACTTGGAGAAAATTCCTCTAGAGGCAGAGGGGAATATTTTAATGGTAGACGTTGCCCTAGAGGCAGAGGGGCCCGCAGAATCAGGGCTTTAGAAATTCTTTTCCAGACAGGCCCCATCAGTGCTCCTGAAGTGCTGCCTGACTGTCAAACGCGGGAGGCAGTCGGAGGTCAATTCTCTTTGCACTTGGATACCTGGACATACTTTACAAGAGATCCAGGGGTGTTAAGAATAATATCCAGAGGTTATTGCATACCATTTTTCCTTCTTCCTCATCATCAAAGAAAGACACTTCCTGTGCACCCAGTCAGAGGAAGGGTGCAGCTCAAGAAATACAAAAGCTACTAGAAAAAAAGAGCCATTCAGAGGGTCCTTCCTGACCAGATAGGATTCAGAACTTATTCACACTCCTTTTTAGTGCCAAAGAAAACAGAGGATCTCAGGCCCATTTCGATCTAAGCAAATTTTATCTGTTTGTGAAGAAAGCAAAGTTCCGAATGGTCATGGTTCAGTCCAACCTGCCCTTTCTGCACAAGGCCGATTGAATGTACTGTGTAGATCTTCAGAATGCATACTGTCATATCAAAATAGACAGATACTCCAGAGGACATTTCCACTTTTGGCTGGGAGCCAGTCATTACCAGTTCAGAGCGCTGTCCTTTGGACTCATAACAGCCCCCAGGGTGTTTACCTAATGCATAGCAGTAGTAGCAGCTCACTTGGGGATGAAAGGATTCCAGGTGTTTTCATATCTAGACGACTGGCTTCTAATTGCCCCATCCAGGCCTCACTTCCTACATGCCAGGGACTATTTGCTCCAGCTTTGTGACACCTTGGGTTTTACAGTAAATCTTGCCAAATCAAAACTTGCACCAGTTCAGAGCCTAGAGTTCACCTGGGCATTTTTGAACACGTCAACACAAGTAGTATCTTTGCCTTTCTACCGCATTACTTGTAGCAGAAAACAGGTTCAGGCTGTCTGTGGCCATTCCTCCCCACCAGCAAAGGTAGCCCTTCAAGCGCTTGAGTCGATATCAGCTGCCATTGTACTACTTCCTCTTGCACACTTCTTTTGTGGGCTCTTCAGAGGACTCTAGCTGTACTGTGGTCCATTCTATATCAACCCCTGTCTTTTCAAGTAAAACTCCCCGTAATATGGACACAACACATTCGCTGGTGGATACAGGCGATCTTCTTTTGGCCGGACCCTTTGTTTTACTGAACCCATTAGTCACAGTGACCATGGACTTTTCTAAAGTGGGGAGGGGTGGGCATTTCTTGTGAAGAACTGTCCAAGGCATGTGGTTCCCCCCAAGAGACCAAGTTGCATATCAATGTCCTGGAGGTGAGAGCAGTCCTTTTAGCATTGCAGGCATTTCAAGATGCTGTACTACTTGGGAAAGCTGTATTTCAGACCGACAATATGTCCGTAGTCTGGTACATCAACAAGCAAGGAGGAACTCGATCTAACCCCCTTTGCGGAGAAGCCATGAGGGTTTGGGAGTGGATGATCTCGTCAGACTGATTTCTTATTGCGATACACATCCCAGGGAGCACCAACTTGCTTGAAGACAAATTAAGCAGATCAGTTCTGATGCCACATGAGTGGTCTGTCAGTCAGTCAGTAGCGGACAGGATTGTGAGGCATGGGGCCAACCTTGCTGTAACTTATTTGCCACTCCCCTTAACAACAAGTGTAGCAAGTACTTTTGCTCTGATCTCCCCTCAGGGGGAGTCACTGAAAAATGCTGTTCTTCATGCTTGGCCCTTGGGTCTCCTTTATGCTTATCCCTCCTCTTCCTCTGGTTCCAATATTTTTGCAGAAAGCAAGCAGACTGAAGAGCTCAGTACTCCTTATTGCCCCCTTCTGGCCTCGGCAAGTATGATTTCCCTTTTTACAGTCTCATCTTCGTTATCTTCTGTAGATACTGGAACCCACTCAGGATCTCCTGTCACCTGTCGGGGATTCAACACCCCAACATTCCGTCCTTCAAGCTGATCAGCATGATTTCTCCACTTCCAGTAATAGAGTCCGAGCTTTCTACCCCAGTTTGTGACATTATTTTGGCTTCTCAAGTGAAAAATATTCTCTGTTTGGGCATTAGATAAGAAAATTGATCCTTTTTCTGCTCTATTTTCGACTATTTTTCATTTTTTGTTGACTCTTTTAAAAGATGGTGCTAACTCCTCTACAATTAAACTTCAGTTGGCAGTGATTTCTAATTTCCACACACAGAGTAAATCTTTTCGCTTAGTTTGCTCTAGATTATGCAGGTCCTTTATGAAAAGCATATTTCTGCTAAGGTCTCCAGTAAAGGATCCCTCACCACCTTGAGATCATATTGTTGTGCTCGAAGGTTTGACACAAAAACCCTTTGAACCTTCAGACAAGTCTGACCTAAAATTTCTATCATGGAAGACAGCCATCTTGGTAGCTATAACTTTGGCAAAAAGAATTTCTGAACTCTAGGCTCTTTCAGCAAAAACTCCTTACATTATTTTTTCACAAAGATAGGATTTCTCTATGAACCAACCCCTCCTTTTTACCTAAGGTAGCTTTTAAAAATTATTCGCTTGCCACTTTTCTTTTCAAGTTTCGTAAATAAAGGAGAGTACATGCCACACTTCCTTGATATAAACAGACAACTACATTTTTACCTGCACAGGACAAAACAGTTTAGGAAGTCAGACCAGCTGTTTGTGTCTTTCTGTCCAAATCACCTAGGCCAGACAGTTTCTAAAGTCACCGTATCTAAATGGATTACAGACTGTATCTCATGCATTTACACTCAGAAGGGTATGGCATTACCAAAACCTCCCTGAGTTCACTCTGTTAGATCTATGGCTGCTTTATCAGCCTTTTGGTCAAGGACTTCTGTTGATATTTGTGCACCAGCTTCATGGTCTAAAGCTCGTACTTATGTCTCACATTACAAACTGGACATCATATGTAAGAATAGAGCTGCCTTTGGTTCGGCAGCACTCTGGGATATCCTTCAGTGAGGGCTACCCAGAATGAAAAGGACAACATCAGATTTATAAGTTATGTACTCTCCATGACAAGGCATCTGTGTTGTCCATTTTCATTCTTCCTCAACTCCCCTCCCATCCATCCCCCGTCCTTTTTCTTCTTCTGGATGGACTTATTGGACTGTTTGGAACCTGTAGTTCCAGGTGTAAGCCCTATCTTTTCCATCTGACTATATCTGTTCCTTACCTGTTGTTTGTAACAGAGCAGCAAACTCGCACTGAGGTAACTGGGATGGAGTAGGGCATTATGGGTAGAGGGTGCAGCTCGAGAATTAGATCTGAAGTCTGTAGTATGGGGCTTAGTTGGATCTGAAACCCATAAGCGAGGAAGAATGAACATGGACAACACAGATGTTGAGTTATGTGATATATATATTATTTATTTATTTTGTAGTCCCTGCCATTTTCATAATTCTTGATTTTAGTTATTCTTTCAACCTGTTGTTGCTTTAAATGTAGAGCCAACCATTTGTTTGGTCTAGGGTTGTTGTCAAAACATTACTTGCTTAGAAAACTTAGTTTGTAAGGGTACATTGTGTGCTAGCTATCATCAGAGGTGTTTTCATGATTTGGACTATTTCACACTATACTCTCAATATGTATCATCTGTCTGATCTTGCCCAGGAATCATATTTTGCTGAAAAATGTGCACATTCAACTTCAGTCTCTTTTTATTTTGAACACATCAGTAAGCCCAAAAATGGATGCATCTGTCTTTTGTCAGTACTCTGATATCTTGGCCCTCCATTCACCTTCCTAATTTCCTATAGTGTTCCAGTGTACTGCTACCACCGTACATCCTTAGCTATAAGCCTGTCACTTCTGATGTACTCTTATCTGTGTGTATGTGTGTGTGTGTGTGTGTATATATATATATATATATATATATATATATATATATATATATATATATATATATATATATATATATATATATATATATATATGTATATATATATATGTATATATATATATGTATATATATATAGAGAGAGAGACACGCACGCACACGTGTGTATATGGATCCCAATTACATTATCAGAAGTATAGAAGACTGAAATTCATGCCGACGAGATGAAAAAATTCTAAGTTCAAAACAACGAAATTTGACATTGCCAAAACTTGAAACCATGAACCACCAACTGTGCATGTCAAACAGCAGCATGAGATTTTGAATGGAGATTGCAGTACACTGTCAGAAACCAGGTGCTCTGGTTAAATACTAAATTTTAATACTGAAATGTACGTTTTGTAATGTTTCTTAATGTAGATCACAGTATAGTGAGGATCGGGAAATTTATCCTTTTCCCCACTGTAGTGCAGTCTCGGACTTGGTATGTATAACTACTTGCAAGGGGTGTGGGGGGTGCAGGGGGCTTCCCCCTTACAAAAACGTTAAAAAGGGCTAGAAGTTAATGTTTTTTGAACGTATGCAGGGGGCTTTCCCCCTCACAAAAACGATAAAAAGGGCTAGAAGTTAATGTTTTTTGAATGTATGCAAGGTTTTCACATCTGGGAGTGGAATAGAGATAAAAGAACAGACAGCAATTAGTATAAGTTGGGAACACAACGCTGTAGTAGGGTAACTTTTAATTTAGGTTAGCTGGTTCATCTCCCAGGCCCCTGCTTGTAAATGTTTAATCTCCCTGGCCCCTGCTTACACTTATCAAAAGTATCAGAACTTGTCAAAGATTTGGGATGCATGGCTAGGTTTAAAAAAAGCCCCTGTGGTCGTTAGCCTAGTAAATACCTATAAATCTGAGTGTGCTACTACCAATTTGGGGCAGTTATTCCAGTCTGTAGGGTTAAACTTCACTGTTTGAAGATGTGCGTGTTCTAAGTTAATAGGGGATGGGGTGTTCTGAAAATGTGTGTTGTTTTATGTTTGAGGGTTTTCATTAAAACAAAAAATCTTGATAATGAGAGAGGTTCCAATGGAGATGAGAAGAAACCACTGTAAAAGATCAGCCTGCCATACATTAGTGTGTGTGTATGTAATACAAAGGTTGCAAATACACAAAAAAAACTGTTGTGTAAAATAGGTGAGACCAATGTTTTTATCATAGAGACTACACTTTCCATATTATGGTGGAACATGGATGGCCTTACAGGTATACACAAAAAGGAAAGAGTATTGAATTTTATTAAAAAAATGCAAAGTGCAAATAGTGCTGCAGGAGACACATTTGGAAAGAAATGAGCATGTCAGTTTGACAGAGAGGATTTCAGGATGGCTATTCAGGAGAATATCAATAACAAAGGAAATGTGAAGTAATTATACTAATTGCTAGAGGGGCTTCAGTAGTGATAGGAGAGTTAAAAAATGCAATAATGATAGATTTGTGGTAGGAAGGGGCTGTTGGCAAGGGAGAAGGATTACACTTGCATGTATTTATATTCCACCAAAAACTGCTATTAAATAACTTAAGAAAATTTTGAGAGGCAATGCCAAACTGAAAGTACTTCCAACATAGCAAATCAAAACCAAAAAAATCTAAAGGTATTACTGTTCAATGCTAGGAGCCTAAACAAAAAACTCCACTCCCTGGAAGCTCTTTACTTTAGAAAATGCTTATGTCTGTGTGTTCTCTGAGAAATGGTTTAAAGCTGCAGACAGCACACCAAAAGTCCAAGGTTATAATGCCTTTCACACATTTAGATCAGCTACTTCACAGGCACGGACTAAAGGAGAAATGGCTTAAAGCCGCAGACAGCACACCCAACAGTGCAAGATTATAATGCCTTCCACACATTTAGACCAGCTACTTCACAGGCATGGACTAAAGGTGGAGGTGTCTCTATTTACATCAGAAATAAATATACTTCAAGGCTGGTCAAACAGGACAATGCACATGAGCTGCTCCATGTTCAAATCACCATAGGTAAAATCCAATACCACTTCCTTGCAAGCTATAGGTCCCCCTCTATGACATAGGAAACACATACCATGTATTTAAACTTATTAGAAACACTAACCATCCAACCCAATACCATACTTGTGGGTGACTTTAATTACCCCACTTTTAATTGGGAATCCTGTACGATGTCAAGACATACATGCACAGAGATTCCTGGATTTTGTAAACAATCTCCCTGGACCAGATAGTCACTATACCAACCAGGGGTGCAACCATACCGGATCTGGTCCTCACTAATATAGTACACACCCCCTACTGTAATGCCTTCCTTGGTAAGGTCAGACCACAGAATGGTCTACTTTGAAGTAAACATGATACCTGGACCCCCAGCTGAACTGGGAATATTCTAAGGCTAACCTCCTATTATTAAGTGAGAACCTGGCACATTTTCAAGCCTCTATAAACCCCTAGAACACTTCTGCGTATGCAGAATTGGTCACAGAAACCCTGTACAAGCATGGTGATAGCTACATAGAGGCAGTTGTACCACTAGAAAAGAAGTATAGAATTAACTCAAAAAACAAGCCACCCTAGTGGAATCAAAACATCTATTGGATGTAGAACAGGAGAAAGAAAATCATGGCAAAAATTAGAAGGTGCAGCACCCAGCAGGATAAAAGCATTTTCGTCAAACTAAACAAACAACTCAGAAGACAAAGTCTGCTAAAGCCAAATTTGAGGTAAGTTTGGCCTCCCAGGCCATGGGCAACCAGAAAGCATTCTTTAGCTATGTCCACAACCTTAAAGGCAATACATAATTGTGTGCAGAGCTTATTGTAAATGAAGCCACCTATACTGAGCCAGAAAATATAACAAACCTCCTGGCTGATAAATTCAGCTCCAACTTTACTCCTGTCTCCCCCTCAACCTTCCCTCAGGAAATATCATCAGATATAGCTCCCCCTACTGTCACTAGGGAACAGGTCCTGAATGCTCTCTCTAAGACCAACACCGCATCAGTGGGTCCAAACAATATCCCAGAATGCCTTCAAAATAGCATGAAACATGACTTGTCAGGGCTTCTGGTGTTATGATTTAACTGTAGCTTCCAAACAGGCTTTGTGCCTTATAAATGGAGAAAGGCAACAGCCATCCATCTGCACAAAGGTGGGCCATCTACATACTTTGGAAACTACATACCCATAAGTATCACTAGTCGTATATGTAAAGCCATAGAAAGAATTGTCATGGAGAAGGTCAATAGGGATATAGTTAACCTCCAAACATTGGACCCAACCCAGTTTGGTTTCGTCTAGGGCAGATCATGCCTACTTAACCTGGTTGAATTCTTTTTGAAGGTCACCAAAGCAATGGATGAGGGCAGAATCATTCACACTGCCTACCTTGACCTGGCCATGGCATTTGACACAATACCCCACTCTGGAATTGTTGACAAACTCAAGAGGTTAGGTACAAACCCGTATGTCACCTGGTGGATAGCCAACTGGCTCACAGACAGGACCCAGGAAGCTAGAATTGGGGAGTCCACCTCTGCAAAGAGGCCAGTCACAAGTGAATTTCCTCTGGGATCAGTCCTTGTACTGCCCCTTTTTGCCATTTACTTCTCAGAAGTCAAGGCCAATGTCAGTGGTCTCTGGCTGACTAGGTTTGCAGATGATTGCAAATTAGGAGCTGTCATTGAATCTCATACTGACACAAATGCTCTGTAGGAGGGGCTGACATAGACAAACAACTGGTGTCAGAGCCATGGACTAAAACTAAATGCCAAGAAATGCGTAATAGTATCCTTTGGGAAGTCATCCATCCCTGGTAACTATCATACTGACAACACACCCCTTAGAGTTGACCCAGTAGTCAGAGACATAGGGACACACATAGATAATAATCTAACCTTTGATCATCACTTGTCTACACTGGTGAAGAAATCATTCTATGTTGCGCAACTTATAAGCAAAGGTATAGCATTTAAGTCCAAGAAAGTCATTGTTCCACTGTATTCAGCATTCATCAGACCTATCATTGAGTAGTTTGCCCCCTTTGGTATGTACCTAACCAGGCATATTTAACAACTGGAACGTCCACAGAGGTTCCTCACTAAAAGAATACAGGGCATAAGTAATATGTCCAGTGCTGACCACTTCAAGGCCCTCTCCCTGTATTCTGTCTCCTACAGACTTTTGAGGGGATATCTATGCTTGGCATACAGGGCATTGTCAGACCCCACTCTGATGGACCTCTTGCATATCCACAAAACAAGCAACAAGACTTAAACCTTGCCTGTGATATAAATAGGACCTGCTGGAGAGATAGGTATGTATCCCAGAGACTACCCCATCTGTGGAACAGGCTTCCCATGCAGAGTTCCTCCCTAAGTCAATTCAAGTGCAACTTGGACAGTTGGATGGGAAAACAGAAATTCATCCCTGGTTTGGCACCTATATCTCTAATGCAAACCGGTAAACTGTAAATGGTTCATCTCCCAGGCCCATGCTTACACTTGTCAAGGGTGTCAGAACTTGTCAGAGATTCGGGATGCACAGCTAGGCTTAAAAAGGCCCTTGTGGTCGTTAGCCTAGTAAACACCTATGAACCTATGAGACATATTCAGCTTTCAGCAGGGAATATTACTTATAGGTGAGGACTGGAACTTGATTTGCAATACTGAGGATGTATCTGGGGTTTAGAAGGGAAAATGTAACAAAAAAAGTAGATTTCTGAAGAAATGTATGCTATTTGGTATGGAAGTGAATGCAGTAATAGGAACATGGACAATATTTGCATATTTCTCAAGGTACAATAACTGGGCTAGACTAGGTGGAAGTTATATTTCACAGTAATGTGCATTTAATTGAAAGCTTTGACACAGATCAGGTAATTCTTTCAGGTCATACATCAATAAAAATGCATAACAGTGACATTAAAATGAGACTATTGACACTTTTCCACCTACTTGTTAAAGACAGGGGAATTTAAGAAATGAGTAGTGGAAATTATTTGAGATTTATTAGGGAATATATAAGTATCTTCAGAAGATGTTCTTCATGTTTCACTGTTGCAGTCATCACGTTTGGGTTATCCCTGCCAGGGGTAGCCCTCATTTGGGCCCGGATACCAGAGGCTTAATATTTCTGCGTCGGTTTGTGTCGCTCCAGGACTGATGTCAGGTTGTCAGTAGTATAAAGTAAGGCAGCTAACGCCATTACTTAAGTCTTTCTTGCAGAGGAGCCCGAAGCAGAAGCAGTTTGCACGAGTGCTGGTCGGCCGCTACCTGAGTTTCATTTTCTAAAAAGTACCCCGTTGGGGATCCTTTTTTCTTGCTCTAACCGGTCAAAAAAAGTTAACAATTGTCTCGCCTGTGGAAAACAAATACCACACCGAGACTGTCATTCTTACTGTGTCACTTTCTTAGGCCCAGACCACTACGTCCCCCACTGTCGTTTTTATACCTTGTTCCACGCCAGAACTATACATAGTTTGATCCTTATTGTAGCTAAATATTTTCGCGCTCAGTCCTCAAATTCTGATTTGGCTTCGGTAACCCATCCGACAACAGATCTTTCAAAAAAACAAAAGGATAAAGACAGACACAGACCACACAGGTCCAAACCTACCGACGACGCTTCCGTTAAGCTAGTTGTCAGTTCTCCGGTCCTCAGTGAGGTGCTTTCTCAGCCCCTGATGCCCACTTCTGTGGATTTGCAGGCTGCTACCGAGACCCTTTCAGAGTCCGGTATGCCACAAAACTCTTCATTGACTAAGGATCCTGCAGATGTCTCTACCTTGGATATGTCTGGAGCCGCTGAGCAGGCACCGGCTTCCGAGGAAGTATTTCGCACTACAGTTTCTCGACACAGACCGACTTCTTTTGCATCTACCGTTCTTTCTAAAACTACCGAGTTTCTAAGGCCCAGGGTACGAACCACACCCAAGAAACAGACGATCCAATCTCAGGCACCTGCTTCCTTGCCTCAGTCCCAAATGCTTAAAATGGCGGAAGACCTTATTATGCTGATCAGGGGAAGCCAAGCTACCCCTTCTAAAAGAAAGAGATTTGTCCCCAGTAATTTTATCTGAACAGGAGTCAGATGACTCTGATGCATCTGAATATGAAGACATGCAACCCCTTTCTGCTTATGAGGATTCTGATGCAGAGGATTCCATTCCTTCAGCTTCTCCACCCAAGGACTTTTCCTTTGGGGAAACCCTGCATACTTTAAGGGAGCATTTCCAATGGGAATGTCAGGACTACCCTCAGTCTAAAAAGAAACTCAGGGAATTCTTAGATCTTCCACAACACAAGACGCTTGGCCATTCCTCCTGTATTGGATGTTGTGGATGATGTTTTCATGGAATCCAGTTTGACTCCTGACACCCTCCCTCCTGCTCCCAGGAAACCTGACAGGTATTATAGAATCCCTGACTCATACAAATTTCTTTCCAAAAATCCTACTGCTGACCCTGAGATTATTTCTCAACGGCCTAAAGAAATTAAAGCAACTTCTGCTAAGAATCCCACCCCCTCAGATAGGGATTCCCGAGCATTAGACAGATGGGGTAAAAAAAAGTATACTCCTCTGCTACTCTTGCTGTCTGAGCAGTAAATTGTCAGTTCTATATGCTAAAATTTCAGCAATACACCATGGAACTCCTCAAAGAAAAAATTTTATCTTTTCCTGCTTGTGCAAAAAATAGAGTTACAAGAGTTAATGCATTCTGCAAGTCAAGTAACTAAGCACAACTTACACTGTAGTTTTGATGCTCTAGAAGCATCTTGCAGGGCAGCAGTCACTGGTTCTGTCCTTAGAAGGCATGCTTGGCTTAAGGAACAGCCCTTGTCAGACCATGTCAAATCCAAATTATTGGATGCACCCTTGCACAAAGACAACTTATTTGGCACCAAGGCAGAGGAGGTCTTAAAAAAGATAGAAGAAAAAGCTAAATCTATGCAGACAGTTAAGGACTTCCTGCAAGTCCTGTCACCCAGGTTCAGTTGGCATTGCCCCTCCAAGCACTGGTCCTTTCCTGCTCCCTCCAGGTCAGTTCAGCCCAGACCCCGGGAAGCCCCCCACCGACAACAGCTACAGGGAATGCAGAGATCAAAGCAATGGAGTTCCTCCACTTCTAAACCAGGGACTGCTAAGCTACCCCCTCATGGTAAGAACTCACAATGACTCTCCACTTCCACCCCCTCCCTCTGCCCACCTGCACTTGCCCCCTAGGAGGAAAACTTTCCTTCCACACAAGCACCTGGGCCACCATTACCAACAACCGCTGGGTCCTCAACATACTGTCCCAGGGATACAGATTTTCTTTCCACACTTTACCAACCCTCAAAAGAGTTCCCAGATCTTCTTCCAAACCAGTGGGCAGAAGCCAAAAAACAATCCTTTCCCTGCTCTCTGTGAGGGCAATAGAGAACATTCCTGCAGAACAAATAGGCCAAGGTTTCTAATCCAGACTCTTCCTGGTACCCAGAAAAGAGGGCATCTGGTTCCCCATTCTTGATCTATCCATTCTAAACAACTTCCTGGTGATTCCAAAATTCAAAATGCTCACCCTGAAACAACTACTACCTATGCTCTCCAAGAATGCTTGGTTAGCCACCCTAGACCTATAAGAGGCCTACCTCCACATCCCAATCAGGGAATCATGCAGGAAATATCTAAGTTTCAGGGTAGGATCTCTGCACTTTCAATTCTCTGCACTTCCCTTTGGCTTATCTAGTGCTCCCAGAATTTTCACAAGTGTCTGGCTCCCTTCATTGCTTTTTGCAGACAAAGAAATTTTCATATTTACAAATAGTTAGACTGCCTTATTCAGTCAGACAGGACAAGCTGCTGAATCACCTGGCCTTTGTAAAGGACCTACTGACCTCTCTGGAGTACACTATCAATTAAAAGAAATCCAAACTAGTACCCACCCAAAAGATGGTATTCCTGGGAGCAAGCCTGGATACAGCATCCCAGATGGCATTCCTTACTCCAGAAAAGCAAACATACCTGACAGCCTATTTATCTCAACTAGCCACCAGACCCCAGTTACCCGCAAGTAAAATCCTGCAAGCTCTGGGGTTCATGGCATCTTGCATTCTACTCATTCCATATGCCAAACTGCATATGAGGAAACTTCAATGGTACCTAAAAAGTCTTTGATGTCAACACTTTCAGACCTGGAAACTCTTATACCAATGATACCTTGCCTAAGGAAAGATTTTCTGTGGTGGGCAGCAGCATGCAACCACAACAAGGGTCTACCCTTCTCACCACCCCATGCCGCCCAGACCCTCACCACAGATGCATCAGACTATGCCTGGGGTGCACACCTGGATGGCAGGTGCATACATGGCCACTGGAGCCCACATCAAATTTATTTGCACATCAACCAAAAAGAGATGTTAGCTGTTCAGCACACATTGACAGCTTTCATGCCCCTTCTCTCTCCAGGTGTTTTACAGATCAAAACACTACTGTGATGTGGTATATCAACAAGCAAGGAGGGACTCATTCCTACCCTCTATACAGGCTTGCCATGACCTTTAGGCACACAGCCTCAGCCATGCAACTACACCTGTTAGCACAATTCCTGCTAAGCTCTCTAAACTCTCTGGCAGACAACATAAGCAGAAATCTTCTGGACCTACTCGAGTGGCAACTAGACCAAAGAACCTTCACCCCAATAACTCAGAAATGGGGCACCCCGAAGGTCGACCTCTTTGCTTCCCACTCCAACCATCAGCACCAGGGAGCCTCATGGCAGGGCCTGGAAAGTGGATGCCCTATCTTTCCAGTGGAGCAACCTCTCAGTCTGTGCTTTTCCCCCACTACCTCTCATTACCAGGGTACTGCTCAAAATGAGGGAGGAAAAACCAAGGCCAATTCTAATTGCTCCAGACTGGCTTCGCCAGCAGAGGTACCCAATGCTGCGCAGCCTGTCCCCTCTGCCACCATGGCATCTCCCTCAGATCCCAACCCTCCTAACCCAGAAGGAAGGCGAATTCATGCATCCCCAATTGCAGATGCTCAATTTGGCAGCCTGGCATATTCCCTGACCACTGAACAAGCTGCCAGTCTCAGTAAACAGGTTCTAAATGTTATACGTGAGGCCAGACGCCCTAGTACTAGAAAGTCTTATGCTGACAAATGGAAAAGGTTCTGCACCTGGATCCAGGCTAAGGGAGCCGTTACGGCACAGCCCTTCCCACCTGTCATCCTGGATTACCTAGCTGACCCTACTACACAGTGGTCTCTCCTTTTCCTCTATTAAAATTCATGGCTCTGCTATCTCTGCACATTTCAACACTGAGCAACCATTTATCTCGCACCCTCTCATTAAACAGTTCCTAAGAGGGGCTAGCAACTTGAGGCCACCCAGAAGAGTACCTACCCCAGCTTGGGATCTAAACTTTGTGTTGGTAAAGCTCACCCTACCCCCCTTTGAACCAGCAGCTTCAGCAGAATTAAAGATGTTCTTCCTGTTTCACTGTTGTAGTCATTGCACTTGGGTTATCTGCCTGCATGTAGCCCTCAGTCGGCCCGAATACCAGAGACTTAGTATTTCTGCGTCAGATGCTGTTGCTCCAGGACTGATGTCAGGTCATCAGGGTTATAAAAACAGGCAGCCAACATAAGTCTTTCTTGCCGAGGAGCCTGAAGCAGAATCTGTTCGCAAGTGCCGGTCGGCTGCTACCTGAATTTTCATTTATGAATTGAATAATCCTGAAGTCTTCTGAAGCTAAGTACCCCGTTGGGGATCCTTTTTTCTTGCTCTAACCAATGTCAGAAAAAGTTAACAATTGTCTTGCCTGTGGAACGCAAATACCTCACATAGATTTTCATTCTTACTGCGTCACCTGTTTAGACCCAGATGACGACTTCCCTCACTGTCGGTTTTGTGTCTTGTTTAACGCTCCAAACCATTTGTTGTCAGGCTCTCTTTGTCGCTAAATTCTTTTGCTGTCTATCTCCGTATTCTGAAATGGCTTCAGTAAGCCATCTGACTACCAGTATTATGAAAAAATGTAAGGATAAAGACAGAGACAGACCGCATAGGTCCAAAACTGCCGACAACGCTTCCGATGTTCATCGTGTTTCACTGTTGCAGTCATTACTCTTGGGTTATCCTGCTGGCAGGCTACCCTCAGTCGGCCAGAATTCCAAAGTCTAGGTCCAGCGTCGGTTGCTGTCGCCTCTTCCCTGACGTCAGTGCGCCAGGGGTATGGGTATAAAAGATGCAACCGACGCCATTTTCTTCAGTCTTTCTTGCCGCGCGGTTCCCGAAGCAAAAGCAGTTCGCAAGTGCCGGTCGGCCGACTCCTGAGATTTTCAAATCCGAATTTCAGAACCGAAATCTTCATTAAAGCTAAGTACCCCGTTGAGGAAACTTTTTTCTTGCTCCAGACAGATGTCAGAAAAAGTTAACAATTGTATTTCTTGTGGGAAGCAAATACCTCATAAGGATTTTCACTCTTACTGTATCCCTTGCCTAGGCCCTGATCACAACAATGCTAGCTGTCAGTTTTGTGCTAGATTTAACCAACGTAGTATTAAGCTTTGGTTCAGTTTTGCATTTCATTACTTTGGCCGAAGATTTAGCTATATAATGCCGTTGGACCAGCCGACTACCGGAGTTTACAAAAAACACAAGGACAAGGATAAGGATAGGCATCCGAGGTCCAAAACTGAAGAAGCCTCTACTAGGCCAGTCGCCTGTTTGCCGGTTCTCAGTGAGGCGCTTTCGCAGCCCCTGGCGCCCGCTACCTCAGAGCCACAGGCTGCTTCCGACTCCCATGTGGAGCCGACTGGGCCTCTGGATACTCAAGGTATTGGACACTCGGAAATCATTCCCTCAGATGGGTCCGGAGCCGCTGAGCAGGCATTGGCTTCTAAGGGTGTCTTCAGACCTACACAACTATATATTAAGCCATCTTCAGCTACAAAGACTAAAGCAGCTCTACAGACAAAGAAACAAGTACAGCATTCTCCCACTCCGACTTCCATGCCTAAAAAACAGATGCTCAAAATGGCCGAAGACCTAATTACTTTGATCAGGGGCTCCCATCCCCCTCCTGATAAGAGGTCTAGGCAAGAGACATAGTATTATTCTTCTGATCAGGTTTCTATTTCCTCTGATTCCTCTTCTGAACAGGATTATTCCATGCTTCCCTATGAGGATTCTGATGCTGAAGAATCCATTCATTCAACCTCTCCTCCTGAGGATTATTCTTTTGGGGAAACCCTGCATACCATGAGGGAGCATTTCCACTGGGAGAGCCAAGATTACTCTGAATCTAAGAAAAGGCTCAGAGACTTTCTGCTACTTCCTCAGCACAGACCCCTTGCTATTCCACCTGTTCTAGACATTGTAGATGATGTATTTTCAGAGTCAGGCCTGTCCCCTGATTCTTTACCTCCTGCACCTGCTAAGCCAGACAGATACTACAGGGTCACGGATTCTCATAAATTCCTATATAAAAACCCCACTGCTGACACAGAAACTATATCTCAGGGTCCGAAAGGGGTTAAAGCTTCGACTGCAAAAAACCCTGTCCCTTCTGATAGGGATTCTAGGGCTCTAGACAGATGGGGGAAAAATTCTACACTTCTGCTACCCTAACTGTAAGGGCTTTAAATTGTCAGTTTCATATGCTTAAATATCAGCAATATTTAATGTCACTGCTTAAACAGAAATTGTTGGCAAATACTGAATGTTCAGAGAACAAGGAATTGCAGGATTTATTGCATGCAGCTGAACAAGTGGGAAAGCATACTTTGCAATGTGGTTATGATTCACTGGAGGCCTCTTGCAGGGCCGCTGTTACGGTTCTGTTATTAGAAGGCATGTTTGGTTAAAGGAACAGAATCTGCCTGATCATGTTAAAGCAAAATTATTAGATGCACCATTACAGCATGACACTTTGTTTGGTACTAAAGCAGAAGAGGTGTTGAAAAAAATGGAGGATAAAGCAAAATTCATGCAGACAGCCAAGGATTTCTTACAGGTACAGCCACCCAGGTTTAGCAGGAACTGGCCTTCTAAAAATTGGTCCTTTCCAGTGTCAGACAGACCACAAAGAGGCAGATACAGGCGTCCCAGAGGCAGATCTCAGCCCCAAGGCTCATACAGGCCTAAACAATGGGGTGCTCCTACCTCCAAAAGTGGAAAAGACAAATCACAGCCTTACAGGAAACAGTCCTAATGACTTTCCTCTGCCAGATCCAAGCACTTTTCTTTTGGCAGCCCCCTTAGGGGGAAAAATAGCACATTTTTCATCAAATTGGCAAATGGTTACCCAAGACAAATGGGTCCAGAACATAGTGTCCCAAGGCTACAGGTTCCATTTTCACACTCTACCAAGATCAAAAGGTAGCCAGACCTGCCACACAATCAATGGGCAGAGGCACAAAAACAAATTACAGCCCTCATGGACATGAGGGCCATTCAGCAGGTACCATTACAAGAGCAGAGGCAAGGATTTTACTCCAGACTATTCCTAGTACCCAGAAAGGACAAAACTTGGAGACCAATACTGGACCTGTCTATACTAAATACTTTTCTGGAAGTTCCAAAATTCAGGATGTTGACTCTACAGCAGCTACTGCCCATGCTGGGCAAGAAGGCTTGGCTCGTAACTTTGGACCTAAAAGAGGCATACCTGCATGTCCCAATCAGACAATCTTGTAGAAGATACCTCAGATTCATAGCGGTCTCAATGCATTACCAATTCTCTGCACTGCCCTTTGGCTTATCTACTGCGCCCAGGGTCTTCACAAAATGCCTGGCACCAGTAATTGCGTTTTGCAGACAAAAAGGAATTCAAATATATCCCTACTTGGACGACTGCCTAATTCAAGCAGAGAGCAAAGACATTCTTCAAAAGCATCTGGCGTTTGTAAAAAGATTACTAATTGGCCTAGGGTACACAGTAAACGAAAAGAAATCAAAACTAGTGCCCTCTCAAGAGATAATATTCCTGGGTGCAAGCTTAAATACAACTGCCCAGATGGCTTATCTCACGCCAGACAGACAAAAGCAACTGAATACTTACTTCAAGAAATTGGCAGTAAAAACCCACTTATCTGCAAGGAAAATCCTGCAGGCCTTGGGTTTCATGGCATCCTGCATTCTACTAATTCCATATGCCAGACTGCATATGAGGAAACTACAATGGTATCTAAAAAGTGTTTGGACTCAGCATTACCACAGCCTGGTGACAGTAATTGCACTCATTCCCTGCCTGCAACAGGAGTTTCGATGGTGGGCAGAAGCTTGTCACCACAGCAAGGGTCTGCCATTCAGTTTACCCACAGCCAGACAGACACTGACAACTGATGCATCAAATTATACCTGGGGGGCCCATATGGCAGGAAAATGTATTCAGGGCACATAGCCTGCAAACCAGATGCATCTTCACATCAATCAAAAAGAGATGCTAGCTGTTCAAAATGCCCTGACAACTTTCAAGAACCTGCCAGTTACTGATAAAGACAGACAACACTACGGTCATGTGGTACATAAACAAGCAGGGAGGTACACACTCTTACCCCCTCTGCAGACAAGCAATGAACTTATGGGACACAGCATTGGCTTTTCAAGTTCACCTGCAAGCACAATTCCTGCCAGGAAAAACAAATACTCTGGCAGATGAACTAAGCAGAAACCTCATGGATCCCCAGGAATGAAAACTGGATCCACAAGTCTTCAACATGATAATAAGGAAATGGGGATGCCCAGACATAGATCTATTTGCCTCCCCTCACAACTGCCAATTGCAGAGATTTTGCACAAGGATTTATCACAAGCAAGCATGGAAAGTGGACGCCCTATCCTTCAGCTGGAAAAATCTAATAGTATATGCCTTTCCCCCACTGCCTCTCCTTCCCAGGGTACTCCTAAAGGTCAAGACAAGAGAAGCCAAAAATGATACTGATTGCACCAGACTGGCCACGCCAGCACTGGTACCCAATCCTAAAGAGCTCATCTCAAGGACCAGCATGGATATAGCCTCAAACTTCTCACTTGCTGACCCAACAAAACAGTCAGATCCTGCACAGCCAACGCAGGACCCTAAATCTGGCAGCATGGCGGATAATGTAGCCATTCAGAACACTCCTCTTTCAAAAGCTGTTATGGATGTTATCTTGGAGGCCAGGAGGCCCAGTACCAGAAAATCTTATGCAGAAAAATGGAAGAGATTCTGTGCTTGGAACCAGGAACAAGGCATTGACACGTGTGTACCAAATATTCCTCAGATTTTACAATGCCTAACTGAGATGCTTAACAAAGGCCTTTCTTTCTCATCAATTAAGATTCATGCCTCTGCCATTTCAGCCCATTACAATATGGAACCACCTATCTTTTCTCATCCTTTAATAAGGCAGTACCTCAGAGGGGCCAAAAACATTAGGCCTCCAAGGAGAGCACCAATTCCGGCCTGGGACCTGAATTACGTTTTGGAAAAACTCACACCGCCTCCTTTCGAGCTAGCATCAACAGCAGATATAAAATTCTTTTCCTGGATAACAGCTCTGCTCCTAGCAATAACCTCCGCAAGGCGAGTCTCGGAGTTGCAAGCACTCATGGCTGTGGAACCTTTCATCATTTTTCATCCAGACAGGGTTTCTCTGAGGACAAACCCTACATTTATGCCTAAGGTGGTGTCCAGTGTGGCCCTGAACCAAACCATTCACTTCCCTACCTTTTATCCAAATCCACAGAACAAGGGTGAGAAAATTCTGCATTCTTTGGACATACCCAGGCAGTTACACTTCTACTTGGACAGAACTAAAGCTTTCAAAAAGACTGAGCAACTTTTAGTATCATATGCTGCAGTATCACAAGGAAAGGCTATCTCAAAACAGACTATTTCTAAATGGATAGGCCATTGCATCCATTTCTCCTATTCTCAACATGGCAAATCAGTGCTTAAGGGCATTAGGCCTCATTCCACCAGAGCAGCAGCCACTTCAGCAGCCTTCCTCAGAGGAGTACCAACCAAAGATATCTTAGAGGCTGCAATCTGGAGTTCAATGCACACCTTCATAAAGCACTATCACTTACCTCTTTACTCTAAGTCCAGAGCAGGCTTTGCCACTGCAATTCTGCAGGGCCTCATAGCCTCTTCTAATCCTATTTAGCCCAGACACCCAACCTCAGCTTTGGGATTCAACCTAAGCGTAATGACTGCAACAGTGAAACACAATGAACATAGTACAGTTGTGAACCTACCATAAATGTAGATGTTCGAGTATATTCACTGTTGCAGTCCAAGTTACCCATCCACCTTCCCCCTTTTCTTTGCTGGGACTTGTTTGCACTTCTCTGTCCTTTGCAACCTATTTGGTGTATTTGCTTGTAGATGAAGGAAATGTTATTTTTGTGCATGCATTTTCATTGGCATATTTTTCAGCCTACCAATTTGGGGGCACCTGACATCTGGGGCAAGAAAAACTGAAGAAAATGGTGTTGGCTGCATCTTTTATACCCCTGGCGCACTGACGTCAGGGAAGAGGCGACAGCAGCCGACGCTGGACCTAGACTTTGGAATTCTGGCCGACTGAGGGTAGCCTGCCAGCAGGATTACCCAAGAGTAATGACTGCAACAGTGAATACACTCGAACATCTACATTTATGGTAGGTACACAACTGTACTTTAAGCTAGTCGCCAGTCCGCCGGTACTCAGTGAGGTGCTTTCTCAGCCCCTGATGCCTGCTTCACTGGATTTGCAGGCCTCTATTGAGACCCATTCGGAATCCGGTATGCTGCGAGACTCTTCTTCGACTATGGAACCTGCAGATGTCTCTATCTTGGATGGGTCCAGAGCCACTGTGCAGGCACCGGCTTCTGAGGCAGTTCTTCCTCATCCGATGTTTGACTCAAATGACTTTTTTGACCAAAACTATCGAGTTTCTTAGGCCCAGAGTACGCACTATGCCTAGAAAACAGACGACCAAAGCGCATGCACCTCCTCCCATGTCACAAAAACAAATGCTTAGAATGGCTGAAGACCATATTATGCTGATTAGGGGAAGTCGGCCTTCCCCTGCTGAGAGACGAGTCCAGTCCCCTTCAGCTTCTAAAGACCAGGAGTCAGATGACTGTGAGATTTCTGATTATGAAGACATGTCCTTATCTGCTTATGAGGCTTCAGATGCAGAGGAATCCATTCCCTCTGCCTCCCCTCCAGAGGATTTTTCTTTTGGTGAAACCTTACATACCTTAAGACAGCATTTTCCCTAGGAATGCCAAGACTATCCTCAGTCCAAAAAGAGGCTCAGATAATTTCTAGAGTTACCTCACCATAGGCCTTGTAGCAATAACCCCCTGTCCTGGATGTTGTGGATGATGTTTTTATGGCATCCAGTCTTACTCCTGACACATTACCTCCTGCCCCTAGGAAACCAGACAGGTACTACAGAGTACCCGACACTCACAAATTTCTTTTCAAGAATCCCACTGCTAACCCAGAGATCATTTCCCAGGGGCCTAAAGGTACCAAGGCTACTACAGCCAAGAATCCCATCCCTTTGGACAGGGATTCCAGAGCTTTGGACAGAAGGGGTAAGAAGGTATATACCTCTGCAACTCTTGCTATTAGGGCATTGAATTGTCAGTTTTACATGCTGAAGTATCAGTAACATATTGTGGAACTTATTAAAGAAAAAGTGGCAACCTTTTCAGACTGTGCAGAAAATAAAGAATTGCAGGAGCTTATGCACTCTGCAAGCCAAGTCAGCAAGCATACTTTGCAGTGTGGCTTTGACACCCTAGAAGCATCTTGCCGGGTAGCAGTCACTGGCTCTGTACTAAGAAGACATGCTTGGCTGAAGGAGCAGATCTTTCCAGACCATGTCAAATCAAAATTACTAGACGCTCCTTTGAATAAGGACTGTTTGTTTGGCACCAAAGCAAAAGAGGTTCTTAAAAAGATGGAAGAGAGATCTAAGTCTGTGCAAACTGTTAAAGAATTCTTAAATGTACAACCCCCTAGATTCAGTAGGCATTGCCCTTCCAAACACTTGTCCATTCCAGCCCCCTCCAGACCTTCTCAAACAAGACCCAGGGGAAACAGACCACCGTCTCAGGTATGCAGAGATGTAAGCAATGGAGTTCCCCCACCCCTAAAGCAGGGAGTGGTAAGCCACCTCCTTACAGAAAAAGCTCACAATGACTTCTTTACTCCACTCCCCAACCCTGCCCAATTGATTGTGCCCCTAGGAGGAAAACTTGCCCTTCATGCAAAAAACTGGATGTCCATCACTCAGGACCGGTGGGTCCTCAACATTGTATCCTAGGGGTACAAATTTGATTTCCATTCACTGTCAACCCCAAGCTGGTTTCCAGACCTTCCTCCAAACCAGTGGGCAGGGACTCAAAATGAAGTACTTTCCCTGCTCAATGTCAGATCTATTCAGCCTGTTCCAGTAGAACAGAGGGGTCAAGGATTCTACTCCAGACTCTTCCTGATACCCAGGAAAGATGATTGTTGGCGCCCAATCTTGGATTTTTCAATTCTCAACTCCTTCCTGGTGGTACCAAAATTCATGATGCTTACCCTGCAACAACGTCTTTCTTTGCTAGCCAAGGATGCCTGGTTAGTCACCCTAGCCTTAAAAGAAGCCTATCTGCACATCTCCATAAGGGAGTCATGCAGGAAGTATCTACGTTTCAGGGCAGGAGCTATGCATTATCAGTTCTCTGCACTTCCCTTTGGCTTATCTACTGTGCCCAGAGTATTTACAGAATGCCTGGCTCCAGCCATTGCATACTGCAGGCAGAGAAATATCCAAATTTACCTGTACATGGATGACTGCCTGATTCAGGCGGACAGTCAGGAATTGCTGCTGCAGCACCTGGCATTTGTGAAAAACCTTCTCACTTCCTTGGGGTACACCATCAGCGAAAAGAAATCAAAACTCGTACCCAGTCAAAAGATTGTATTCCTGGGAGCAAGCTTGGACACAACTTCCCAGATGGCATTCCTCACTTCAGAAATACAAGTCTATCTGACTACTTCAAACAAATGGCAGCCAGAACCCAGCTATCCACAAGAAAAATATTGCCAGCTTTAGGGTTCATGGCCTCATGTATACTGCTAATTCCATATGCAAGACTGCACATGAGGAAACCTCAATGGTACTTAAAAAGTTTGGTGCCAACATTCTCAGGACCTGGAAACAGTCATTCCTATCATACCCTGTCTAAGGACAGAGTTCCTTTGGTGGGCAGAAGCATGCAACCACAACAAGGGACTGCCATTTACTCAACCCCAAGCCGCCCAGACCCTAACCACAGACGCATCAGACTATGCCTGGGGGGCACACATGGATAGCAAATGTATTCAGGGCCACTGGAGCCCAAGTCAAATTCATCTGCACATCAACCAAAAAGAGATGCTAGCTGTACAGAATGCCCTGACAGCTTTCATATCCCTACTCTTTCCAGGACAACTGCTAATAAAGACAGACAACACCACAGTTATGTAGTACATCAACAAGCAGGGGGGAACCCATTCCTACCCACTCTGCAGATTAGCCATGGCCCTGTGGAACACGGCCTTGGACATGCAAGTCCATCTGCAAGCTCCATTCCTGCCAGGCAAACAAAACTCACTGGCAGACGACTTAAGCAGAAATCTCCTAGACCCACACAAGTGGCACCTACACCAGAACCCAACCCTGCTCTCTCAGCAGGAGGGACAGACTTTGCATCCACAGCTGCAAACCCTAAATCTTGCAGCCTGGCTTATTCATTGAATTCTCCCCTAAGCAAGCAAGTGCTGGACATCATTCTTGAAGCCAGAAGACCCAGTACAAGAAATTCCTATTCTGATAAGTGGAAAAGGTTCTGCTCATGGATTCATTCTAAAGGAGAGAACACAACACTGCCCTCCCTGCCTCTTATCCTGGATTACTTAGCAGAGCTACTCCACAAAGTCCTGTCCTTCTACTCCATTAAGATACATGCCTCAGCCATTTCTGCTCATTACAACACTGAGCCTCCTCTCTTCTCGCACCCTCTTATCAAACAGTTTCTGAGAGGGGCAAACAACACAAGGCCACCAAGGAGAGCACCCACCCCTGCTTGGGACCTTAACTTTGTACTGGAAAAGCTCACGCTTCCCCCCTTTGAACCTGCTGCATCAGCAGAGTTAAAATTCCTCTCTTGGCAAACAGCCTTGCTTCTAGCCATCACTTCAGCTAGAAGAGTGTCTGCGCTACAAGCACTTATCGCTATGAATCCCTTCATTGTTTTCCACTCTGACAGGGTTTCTCTCAGGACTAACCCTTCCTTTATGCCTAAATTGGTGTCCAGTGTGGCTCTCAACCAATCCATCCATTTGCCAACCTTTTTCCCTAATCCTCAAAGTAAAGGGGGAAAGGATCCTGCACTCCTTGGACGTGCACAGACAGCTGAGATTCTACCTTGATAGGACTAAGACCTTCAGAAAGTCTGACCAGTTACTGGTCAGCTTTGCAACAGGGGCAGAGGGCAAGGCCATTTCAAAACAAACTATTTCTAAATGGATAGCACACTGCATCCATTTCTGCTACAAGCACCATGGGAAACCAATCCCTCAGGGGGTCAGAACACATTACACTAGGGCAACATCTACCTCTACAGTATTTCTCAGGGGAGTCCCTACCAGGGACATCCTGGAAGCTGCCACCTAGAGTTCTGTACACATCTTCACCAAGCATTACCACCTGCCTATCTTTTCCATATCCATGGCAGGTTTTGCTACAGCAGTCCTGCAAGGCATACTGGCCAGTCCCAACTCTTCTTGACTGCCACCACCCTTCTTTAGCTTTGGGAATCAACCCAAATGTGATGACTGCAACAGTGAAACACAAAGAACATAGTACAGTTGTGCACACTTACCATAAATGTAGATATTCAAGTATATTCACTGTAGCAGTCCTGGTTTCCCTCCCTCCAGCCCCTTGGTTCTCTCTCTCTCTCTACGGCTATTACTCACCCCTTCTGGGGTATTGGTATTTACTTTGTACTGGTGATGATCTTTGTGTTTCACTGTTGCAGTCATTACATTTGGGTAATCTGCTGGCAGGTTGCCCTCAGTCGGCTTGAATAATGAAGTCTTGGGTCCTGCATCGGTTGCTGTCTCCTCTTTCATGACGTCAGGTCATCAGGAGTATAAAACATGCAGCCAACGCCATTTTAATCAGTCTTTCTTGCTGCGCGGTGCCCGAAGCAGAAGCAGTTCGCAAGTGCCGGTCGGCCGACTCCTGAAATTTTCGTTTTCGAGTTTCAGAACCGAAGTCTTCAAACTAAAGCTAAGTACCCCGTTGGGGAAACTTTTTTTTGCTCCTTACTGATATCAGTAAAAGTTAATAATTGCATTACTTGTGGGAAGCAAATACCTCATAAGAATTTTCATTTGTACTGTATTCCTTGCCTAGGCCCTGATAACGTGTCTTGCTGTCGGTTTTGTGCTAAATTTAACAAACGCACTATTAAGCGTCAGTATATTTTTGCTTCTAAATATTTTGGTTCAAGATTTAACTACCCTGAAATGTCATTAGTTAGCAATCCGACTACCGGAGTTCACAAAAAACGCAAGGAAAAAGACAGACAGACTGTCGAGCTCCAAAACCGACGATGAAGCTTCTCCTAAGCTAGTCGCCGGTTCGTCAGTACTCAGTGAGGCGCTTTTGCAGCCCCTGAGACCCACTACTTTTGAGTCGCAGGCCTCTACCGATACCCATTCGGAGTTCGGAATGCCGCGAGATTCGCAAAGTATTGAACCCGTGGATGTCTCTCCCTTGGATGTGTCTGGAGCCACTGAGCAGGCACCGGCTTCTGAGGGTGTTTTCAGGCCTCAACATTTTTATATTAAACTGATGCCATCAACAAAAACAAGGTTAAAAACTACTTCTATGTCTAAAAAAATGATGGATGAGCCACGTGCTCAGGCCCCTATGCCTAAAAAACAAATGATCAAAATGGCTGAGGATTTAATGACCTTGATCAGGGGTTCCCGACCCCCCCCCCCCCCCCCGCTAAGAGGCCTAGGCAAGGCACTGATTATGAATCTTCAGGTCAGGTTTCCATTTCTTCCGATTCCTCTTCTGATCAGGAATTTTCTATTCCACCTTATGAGGATTCTGATGCAGAGGAATCCGTACCATCTGCATCTCCTCCTGAGGATTCCTCTTTTGGAGAGACTTTGCATACTTTATGGGAACATTTTCACTGGGAGAGTCAGGACTTCTCTGAATCAAAAAAGAGGCTTAGGGATTTCCTTCTTGTTCCTCAGCATAGGCCTTTGGCAATACCTCCTGTATTAGACGTTGTTGATGATGTGTTCTCGGAATCAAGCATGGCTCCTGATTCCCTGCCTCCGGCTCCTAGTAAGCCAGACAGATATTACAGGGTTCCTGACTTCCACAAATTTCTTTTCAAAAATCCTGCTGCTGATCCTGAGACTATTTCTCAGGGTCCCAAGGGTGTTAAGGCTTCTACAGCCCAAAATCCTACCCCTTCTGCTAGAGACTCCAGGGTGCTGGATAGATGGGGTAAGAAGGTTTATACGTCTGCAACCTTGGCAATCAGGGCTTTAAACTGCCAGTTTCATATGCTTAAATATCAACAGCATGTTATTGGCTTACTGAAACAGAAAATTATGTTGATTTCTGATTGTGTGGAAAATAGAGTTACAGGATTTATTGCATTCAGCAGAACAGGTTGGAAAGCATACTTTGCAATGTGGTTTTGATTTCTTGGAGGCCTCTTGCAGGGCTGCCGTAACTGGATCTGTGATAAGAAGGCATGCCTGGCTCAAGGAGCAAAATCTGCCTGATCATGTTAAAGCTAAATTGTTGGATGCTCCTTTACAGCATGATAGTCTGTTTGGTAATAAGGCAGAAGAGGTTTTAAAGAAAATGGAAGACAAAGCTAAATCTATGCAAACTGTAAAAGATTTCTTGCAAGTGCAGCCACCCAGGTTCAGTAGGCACTGGCCTACTAAGAATTGGTCCTTTCCTGTGTCCAGCAGAGCCACTCAGGGCAAACCCAGGCGCTCAAAAGGCTCCAGATATCAATCACAGGGATCTTACAGGTCAAAGCAATGGGGTGCCTCCACCTCCAAGTTTGAAGGTAACAAAGCACAACCCTACAGTAAGCAGTCTCAGTGACTTTCCTCTACCATCTCCAAGCACTTTTCTTTTGGCAGCCCACTTGGGGGGAAAATTAGCACTTCATACTCAAAATTGGCAGTTAATTACCCAGGACAAGTGGGTATTAAACATAGTATCAGAGGGTTAAAGATTTCATTTCCATACTTTGCCAATTCCAAACGGATGGCCAGATCTGCCACAAAACCAGTGGGCAGAGTCCCCGAAACAAGTCATGTCCCTCATGGTTATGGGGGCTATTCAACCGGTGACCACAAAACTAACCAACTCCAAAACTCCAAAATAGTAACCTTGAATACTGGAACACAACACGAACAGCAAAAAATGTTTGACAAGTTTTTTAATTCTGGTACCTCGGCCTTCGCCTTCTCCTGGAATACATTTTTAAAATCAAACAACACCCCTTTTATAACACATCCAATTAAGTGATTAAATCACCCTATTAAACAATTGATCAACTGACATCAACCATAAATTTTCATTCTGAAGTTTCAAACTTCATTATTATAATGATTTCTGACTTCACTGATATAATTTCATGCTCCATTACATACAAGTGTAGTAAATCATGAATTTACAAACTTTTACTAACATTTATATAATACCTGAATCAAATAATCCATTATATATAAATACTTTCCATACATTATATACACTCCATCTCATATAAATTCTTTAAAATAATATAATGCTCACAATTGTGTGCCTGTTATAAACAAACATTATAAAAAAAACACTGAACTAATGTGCATGAATTCCACTCTGAGAAATATGTAATTTTAAATTTCCATGTTCATACCATTTGGAAAAAGGGTTTTAAAATTGAATTTAATCACTTAAGGCAAAGGCCGAGGTACCAGAATTAAAAAACTTGTCAAACATTTTTTGCTGTTCGTGTTGTGTTCCAGTATTCAAGGCTATTCAACCGGTACCAGAAAAGGAAAAAGGACAAGGATTTTATTGAAGACTTTTCCTGGTATCCAGAAAAGACAAATAATGGCGTCCAATACTGGACATGTTCTTCGTGTTTCACTGTTGCAGTCATTACATTTGGGTAATCTGCTGGCAGGTTGCCCTCAGTCGGCCTGAATTCCAAAGTCTTGGGTCCTGCGTCGGTTGCTGTCTCTTCTTCCATGACGTCAGGTCGTCAGGGGTATAAAACAGACAGCCGACTCCATTTTCTTTAGTCTTTCTTGCTGCGTGGTGCAGAAACAGTTCGCAAGTGCTGGTCGGCCGACTCCTGAAATTTTCGAATTTGAGTTTCAGAACCAAAGTCTTCACTAAAGCTAAGTACCCCGTTGGGGAAACTTTTTCTTGCTCTATACCGATGTCAGTAAAAGTTAATTGCATTACTTGTGGGGAAGCAAATACCTCATAAGGATTTCCATTTGTACTGTATTCCTTGCCTAGGTCTTGATCATAACGTGCCTAGCTGTCGGTTTTGTGCTAGATTTAACTAACGCACTACTAAGCGTCGGTATATCTTTGCCTCAAAATATTTTGGAAACAGATTTAACTATCCTGAAATGTCGTCGGATAGCAATCAGACTACCGGAGTTCACAAAAAATGCAAAGAAAAGGACAGAGACAGACCGTCGAGGTCCAAAACTGACTACGAAGCTTCTAAGCCAGTCGCTGGTTCGCCGGTACTCAGTGAGACGCTTTCACAGTCCCTGATACCTGCTACTTTCGAGTCGCAGGCCTCTACCGAGACCCATGTGGAGTCTGGCACGCTACAAGATAAGTATTGTACCCGCGGATGTCTGTCCCTCGGATAGGTCCGGAGCCGCTGAGCAGGTACCGGCTTTTGAGGGTGTCTTCAGGCCTCAGCATTTCTATATAAAATCAACGCCAGCTTCAAAATCAAAGACAAAAGCAACTTCTAAAGCTAAAACAATGACGCATGAGCCACGTGCTCAGGCCTCTATGCCCAAAAAGCAGATGATAAAAATGGTTGAAGACCTAATTACCTTGATCAGGGGTTCCCAACCCCCTCCTGATAAGAGGCCTAGGCAAGACACTGATTATGAATCTTCAGATCAGATTTCTATTTCTTCTGATCAGGAATTTTCTGTACCACCCTATGAGGATTCTGATGCAGAGGAATCTGTCCCATCTGCATCTCCTCAAGAAGATTATTCCTTTGGAGAAACATTGCATACTTTGAGGGAGGACTTTCATTGGGAGAGTCAAGATTTCTCAGAATCAAAAAGAGGCTTAGGGATTTCCTCCTTCTCCCTCAGCATAGGCCTTTAGTCATACCTCCTGTTTTAGACACTGTGGATGATGTGTTTTCGGAGTCAAGCTTGACTCCAGACTCCTTACCTCCGGCTCCTAGCAAGCCAGACAGATATTACAGGGTTCCTGACTCACACAAATTTTTTATTTAAAAACCCTGCTGCTGACCCTGAAACTATTTCACAGGGTCCAAAAGGTGTAAAGGCCTCAACAGCATAAAATCCTACCCCCTCTGATAGAGATTTCAGGGCTCTGGATAGATGAGGAAAGAAGGTTTGTACATCTGCAGCCTTGGAAATTAGGGCCTTAAACTGCCAGTTTCATATGTTCAAGTATCAACAGCATGTTATGGGATTACCGAAACAGAAAATTATGTTGATTTCTGAATGTGCAGAAAATAAAAAATTGCAGTAATTATTGCATGCAGCAGAACAAGTTGGAAAGCATACTTTGCAATGTGGTTTTGATTCCTGAGAGGCCTCTTGTAGGGCCGCAGTTACTGGATCTGTGATTAGAAGGCATGCCTGGCTAAAAGAGCAAAATTTGCCTGATCATATTAAAGCTAAATTGCTGGATGCACCATTACAGCATGATACTCTGTTTGGTATTAAGGCAGAAGAGGTTTTAAAGAAATTGGAAAACAAAGCTAAGTCTATGCAAACTGTAAAAGACTTCTTACAAGTGCAGCCACCAAGATTCAGTAAATACTGGACGACAAAAAATTGGTCCTTTCCTGTGTCCGACAGAGCTCCACGTGGCAAATCCAGGCACTGTAAAGGTTCGAGATACCAGTCACAGGATTCTTACAGGTCAAAGCAGTGGGATGCCTCTAACTCCAAATCTGGAGGAAATAAAGCGCAACCCTACAGTAAACAGTCTTAATGACTTCCCTCTGCCATCACCAAGCACTTATCTTTTGGCAGCACCCTTAGGGGGAAAATTAGCACTTTATGCTCAAAATTGGCAGTTAATAACCCAGAACAAGTGGGTATTAAACTTAGTATCCCAGGGATACAGATTCCACTTCCACACTCTGCCAATTCCAAACGGTTGGCCAGATCTGCCAAAATATCAATAGGCATAGGCATAGAAACAAGTTACATCACTCATGGATATGGGGGCTATTCAACCAGTGCCAGAACAGGAAAAAGGACAAGGGTTTTACTCAAGACTGTTCTTGGTACCCAGAAAAGACAAGGCCTGGCGCCAAATACTGGATTTATCAATTTTGAACACATTCCTGGACATTCCAAAATTCAAAATGCTAACTTTGCAGCAGCTTCTGCCCATGCTGGGCAAGAATGCTTGGCTAGTGACTTTAGACTTAAAAGAGGCATACCTGCAAATCCCAATAAGGGATTTGTGCAAAAGATACCTCTGTTTCAAGGCTGGCTTTATGCATTACCAATTCTCTGCACTGCCCTTTGGCTTATCTAATGCGCCCAGGGTCTTTACAAAGTGCCTGGCACCAGTAATTGCATTTTGCAGACAAAGAGGTATACAAATCTATCCTTACTTGGACGACTGTCTCATTCATACAGAGAACAAGGACATTCTTCATCAGCATTTGGCGTTTGTGAAAAGGCTTCTAACATGCTTGGAGTACACAATAAACGAAAAGAAATCACAACTGGTACCCTCTCAAAAGCTAACATTCCTGGGTGCAAACTTGAATATAACTGCCCAGATGGCTTTCCTCACGCCAGACAAACAAAGGCAACTGACTATTTATTTCAAACAGATGGCAACAAAAACCCAGTTATCTGCAAGACAAATTCTGCAGGCTTTGGGGTTCATGGCATCCTGCATTCTACTGATTCCATATGCAAGACTGCATATGAGGAAACTACAGTGGTACCTAAAAAGTTTATGGAGTCAACATTGTCACAGTCTGGAAACAACGATTCCTCTCATTCCCTGCCTACAACAGGAGATGTTCTTAGTGTTTCACTGTTGCAGTCATTACACTTCCTGCTGGCAGGCTACCTGCAGTCACTCTGAATTCCAAAGTCCTGGTTCGGCATCAGTTGCTGTCGCCTCTTCCCTGATGTCAGTGCGCCAGCCGTATAAAAGATGCAGCCGACACCATTTTCTTCAGTCTTTCTTGCCGCACGGTGCCCGAAGCAAAAGCAGTTTGCAAGTGCCGGTCAGCCGACTCCTGAGATTTTCAAAAACGAATTTCAGATCCGAAGTCTTCATTAAAGCTAAGTACCCCGTTGGGGAAACTTTTTTCTTGCTCCAGTCCGATGTCAGAAAAAGTTAAAAATTGTACTTCTTGTGGGAAGCAAATACCTCATAAGGATTTTCATTCTTACTGTATTCCTTGCCTAGGCCCTGACCACGACATTGCTAGCTGTTGGTTTTGTGCTAGATTTAACCAATGCACTAAGCGTCGGTACGATTTTGCCTTTCATTACTTTGGCCGGAGATTTAATTATATAATGCCGTTGGAACAGCCGACGACCTGAGTTTATAAAAAGGACAAGGAAAAGGACAGGCATCCGAGGTCCAAAACCGACGACGAGGCCTCCGCTATGCCAGTCGCCGGTTCTCAGTGAGGCACTTTCGCAGCCCCTGACACCCGCTACCTCAGAGCCACAGGCCACTTCCCACTCCCACGTGGAGCCGACTAGGCCTCTGGATACTCAAGGTATTGGACACTTGGAAACTATTCCCTCAGATGGGTCCAGAGCCGCTGAGCAGGCACCGGCTTCTGAGGGTGTTTTCAGACCTACACAGTTATATGTAAAGCCAACCTCAGCTTCAAAGGCAAAGACTAAAGCAGCTCTAAAGAGAAAGAAACAAGTACAGCATTCTCCTGCACATACTTCCATGCCTAAAAAACAGATGCTTAAAATGGCCGAAGACCTAATTACTTTGATCAGGCAAGAGACAGAATATGAATCTTCAGATCAGGTTTCCATTTCCTCTGACTCCTCTTCTGAACAGGGATACTCCCTTCCTCCCTATGAGGATTCTGATGCTGAAGAGTCTATTCCTTCAGCCTCTCCTCCTGAGGATTATTCTTTACCCTTCATACTATGAGGGAGCACTTTCACTGGGAGAGTCAAGATTACTCAGAATCTAAGAAAAGGCTCAGAGACTTTCTTTTACTACCTCAGCACAGATCTCTTGCTATTCCACCTGTTCTAGACATAGTAGATGATGTATTTTCAGAGTCCAGCCTGTCTCCTGACTCTTTACCCCCTGCACCGGTTAAGGCAGACAGATTCTACAGGGTTCCAGATTCCCACAAATTTCTATATAAAAACCCTGCTGCTGACCCAGAAACTATATCTCAGGGTCCCAAAGGGGTCAAGGCTTCCACTGCAAAAAACCCTGTCCCCTCTGATAGGGATTCTAGGGCACTGGACAGATGGGGGGAAAAAGTTTACACTTCTGCTACCTTGGCTGTAAGGGCTTTAAATTGTCAGTTTCATATGCTTAAATATCAGCAATATTTAATGTCACTGCTAAAACAGAAAATGTTGACAAATTCTGAATGTCCAGATGATATGGAAATTCAAGATTTATTGCATGCAGCTGAACAAGTGGGAAACGATACTTTGCAATGTGGTTTTGATTCACTGGACGCCTCTTGCAGGGCTGCTGTTACGGGTACTGTCATTAGAAGCCATGCTTGGTTAAAGGAACAAAATCTGCCTGATCGTGTTAAATCAAAATTATTGGATGCTCTGTCAAAAGGAGTCCCTGTAGATGCCATGGTGGTGGCTGCAGCCACCCAGAAGGAAGTAGCAGAGTCTTCTTCATCCATCCTCCTAACAAGGAGTCTAGGACCATGGATCGGTATGGGAAGAGTACCCTATCTTCAACAACCTTCACTCTACGGTCTCTGAATTATCTGTCTCACTTTACTCGGCTCCAGAGAGATCTCCTCAAAGAGTTGGGAGATACTCTTGCGGGTAACATACCTGAGACGGTGGCTCAGACAGTTAATGCCCAGGTCTCTAACTCGTCCATGTGGCTCATTTCGTAATCAACCGAGGGAGCGAGTAGGGCAGCAAGTTCAGGGGTCGCCCTTAGAAGGCAAGCCTGGCTGCGCCTGTGTCACTTTGCAGAGGCCTTCAAGTCTTCCTTCACTGATGCTCCATTTGACGGTTCCTCCTTGTTTGGGACCAAAGTGAAAGACACCCTCACCAGGTGCGAGCAAGAGGGAAAGACCCTGTCTGCCGTAGGGGATCATTTTTCACTTCCTTCTGGGCCTCATCCCAAGGCCCAGCGGGGGGAAGATGTGGGTTCACGAAATCACAGAGGTTTCTTCCTGCCGCACAAGGTGAACCCCCCTCCAGAGGCAGGGGAGGGGGTGTTATTCAGGGAGACGTCACCCCAGAGGCAGAGGGGACCCCCACAATTTGGGAGACCGCAACTCCTTTTGTGACTCTTCATACTCTCATTCCTGAGGGTGTGCCCGACTGCGCTTATCCGGAGCCAGTCGGGGGTCGAATTTCCTTATACCTGGGAGAGCATTACCCAGGACCGATGGGTATTATGGATAATTTCTGGAGGTTACCTCATTCCATTCTCTTCAGTACCCCCGCCAATCAGAAAAATCCCAGACATTCCACCTAGTCAAAGGGATCAAGCAGCCTTAGAGGTCTCACAGCTGCTAGAAAAAGTAGCCATCCAACGTGTCCCCTCAGACCAAATCAGATTAGGGACTTACTCAAGATTCTTTTTTTGTACCGAAAAGAACAGGGGACCTGAGACCCATACTAGATCTCAGTCAACTCAACAATCACGTACACAAGTCCAAGTTCCGTATGGTCACACTATAATCGATTCTCCCATTGTTGAGAGAGGAGGTATGGATGTGCTCCACCGACCTCAAGGATGCTTACTACCATGTCAAAATGGACAGAGCATCCTGGCGTCACCTACGCTTCCGGCTGGGAGCCAGTCACTTCCAGTTTTGAGCCCTGCCCTTTGGTCTCACCACAGCCCCCAGGGTGTTCACCAAATGTATGGCGGTGGTGACAGCTCACTTGAGACGTCAGGGATTCCAGGTGTTTCCGTACCTGGATGACTGGCTCCTTACCGCCCCCACCAGGCATCAACTAGTTCAGACCAGGGACGCTACCATCAATCTGTGTCACCAGTTGGGCATAACAATAAACTGGGAAAAATCTGCCTTATTGCCCTCACAGCGTGTCACCTTTATAGGAGCAGATTTAGACACCATTCGAAGGCGAGCATTCTTACCACAAGAAAGGATCACAGTATTACAACAACAAATACACATGCTGATGCCCCTGAGACAAGCGAAGGCAAGACTGGTTCTCCAACTCCTAGGGACCATGGCAGCAACTGTCATGTTGGTCCCTCTAGCGAGATTACACATGAGACTTCTTCAATGGCTCCTCTTTGTTCAATGGTCTCTCCAAAGACTCCCACTATCTCATCCCATCTTACTCACGGACAGGTGCAAGCAGGACCTCCGTTGGTGGCTGTGCAACAACAATTTGAACGGGGAAAAGCCCTTCGTTCCACCCGTCCCTGTTGCCACGGTGACCACGGATGCCTCCCAGATTGGGGGGGGGGGCATTATCTTGGCAGGACAGTCCAAGGCATGTGGCAGGAACACGAGATACATTTGCATATAAACGTCCTGGAGATGAAAACAGTGCTTCTTGCATTGCAGGCACTTCAGAAGGTTCTTCCTCTAGGGACTATTGCAATACACTCAGACAACATGTCAGTAGTGTGGTATCTCAACAAGCAAGGGGGAACCCGGTCTTACCCTCTGTGCAGAGAGGCTATGCGAGTGTGGCATTGGGCAATAGCTTCCCAATGGTTTCTGTTGGCAACGCACATTCCGGGGAAGTCCACCGTAATAGCGGACAGGCTAAGCAGAGCTATCCTTATGCCTTACGAGTGGTCCCTGAATTGCCTGGTTGCAGAGCGAATCTTCAGCAGATGGGGTCAGCCTTGCTGCGACCTTTTTGCCAGCCCTCTCAATGCGAAATGCAGAAACTACTTCACGCTGATCCCCCCATAGGGGGAATCACCCAGGGACGCTCTAGTTCACGATTGACCCTCCGGTCTGCTTTATGCTTTCCCTGTTTCCCCTGCTGTCAAGAGTGATTCAGAAAGCGCAATCCTTGGGAAGCTGAATGATTCTGATTGCTCCACACTGGCCTCATCAAGCCTGGTTCCCCTTTCTTCAACCATACATTGTGGACACTCCTTGGATTCTGGACCCTCAACCAGATTTACTGACACACACATGTCGGGACAGTTCCACCCCTCTCTGATGACCCTCTGGTTGACAGCCTGGCTACTCCACTTCCATCGTTAGTCAGACGTCATAATTTTTCTCCGGAAGTGGTCCATATATTATCGTCCTCTCATAAGCCATCCACTAGAAAGATTTATTCTAGTAAATGGAAAAGGTTCTCTTATCTGGGCACATACTAGAGGCACTGATCCTTACACAGCTCCAATAGATTCAGTTCTGGAGTTCTTGTCTATGCTTTTCTATCAGGAGTCCGCATCAGTCACCATCAAAGTTCAGCTAGTGGCGATATCTAATTTCCACGTGGCGAATGAACCTAGTCTCATGGCACACAGACTATGCAAAGCATTCCTTAAAGGTACTCTGTTGCTTCGTCTCCCAGTGTCCGAACCTATCATGCTCTGGGATCTCAATTTTGTTCTACAAGCCCTTACTTTACCACCATTTGAGCCTGCAGCTACCTGTGAATTAAAATTCTTGACATGGAAAACAGCATTCTTAACAGCAGTCACTTCAGCGAGGCGGGTTTCGGAAATTCAAGCCCTCTCCATCAAACCCCCATATTTAATCTTCCATAAAGATAGGGTCTCTCTTAGACCAAACCCCTCGTTCCTTCCTAAAGTGGCTTCTGTGTCTAACATGAATCAGTCCATTGAGTTGCCTGTTTTCTTCCCCCACTTTTCTAACAAGGCATAATTTAGATTTCACCAATTGGATGTACATAGACAGTTACACTTCTATCTACACCGGACAAAAGATATTCGGAAATCTGACCAGCTGTTTGTCTCCTCTTCAGAAAACCGAATGGGTTCTCCGGTATCCAAGGTTACGCTGTTTAGATGGATAGCCAGTTGTATCTCTTTTATCTATCAGGCAGGAGGCAAAAATTAGCCATTTCCAGTCAAGGCACATTCTACTTGGGCTGTTTCTACATCCACAGCCTGTCAAGCTAGATGGTCAATGGATGATATATGTGCTGCAGCTACTTGGGCTTCTCCTCACACTTTTGTTTCTCATTACAAATTGGACATGGTCTCCAGGGGCAGGTCTTCCTTTGGCTCCACAGTTCTCAGGAGTATTTTCCTATGAGCCACCCAGGATGTAGGTGCTAGGGACACTGTCCCACGGGTAAGAATGTAGGCGAGATAGGACTACATAACATCAAGAAGTTATGTACTCACCATAACGTTCGATGTATGTAGTCCATCTCGCCTCACATTCTTTCTTACCCTCCCACCTTCCCCCTTCCTGGAGGATTTGGAGGTTAGGTTGTCACCTACAGAGTCCCTTTGATTAGTTTATTGTTTATATGGATGTGATGTGTGTATGGAGTACAAATGATTTTCGCAAGAAACTAGAATTCGGGATATGGAGCAGTGCACCATGGGATACCCACTTAGCCCAGCCAATGAGAGACTTTGAGCTAGTAAAATCGGCCAAGTCGGAGCCGATATTCAGCTCAGAACTCACGGGTAAGAATGTGAGGCGAGATGGACTACATACATGGAACGTTATGGTGAGTACATAACTTCTTGTTTCCTCTGATGACCAGGATTTACCCTTATCTACTTATGAGGATTCTGATGCAGATTACTCTATTCCCTCTGCTTCCCCCCAGAGGATTTTCTAACAAGGCATAATTTAGATTTCACCAATTGGATGTACATAGACAGTTACACTTCTATCTACACCGGACAAAAGATATTCAGAAATCTGACCAGCTGTTTGTCTCCTCTTCAGAAAACCGAATGGGTTCTCCGGTATCCAAGGTTACGCTGTTTAGATGGATAGCCAGTTATATCTCTTTCATCTATCAGGCAGGAGGTAAAAATTAGCCATTTCCAGTCAAGGCACATTCTACTTGGGCTGTTTCTACATCCACAGCCTGTCAAGGTAGATGGTCAATGGATGATATATGTGCTGCAGCTACTTGGGCTTCTCCTCACACTTTTGTTTCTCATTACAAATTGGACATGGTCTCCAGGGGCAGGTCTTCCTTTGGCTCCACAGTTCTCAGGAGTATTTTCCTATGAGCCACCCAGGATGTAGGTGCTAGGGACGCTGTCCCACGGGTAAGAATGTAGGCGAGATAGGACTACATAACATCAAGAAGTTATGTACTCACCATAACGTTCGATGTATGTAGTCCATCTCGCCTTACATTCTTTCTTACCCTCCCACCTTCCCCCTTCCTGGAGGATTTGGAGGTTAGGTTGTCACCTACAAGAGTCCCTTTGATTAGTTTATTGTTTATATGGATGTGATGTGTGTATGGGAGTACAAATGATTTTCGCAAGAAACTAGAATTCGGGATATGGAGCAGTGCATCATGGGATACCCACTTAGCCCAGCCAATGAGAGACTTTGAGCTAGTAAAATCGGCCGAGTCGGAGCCGATATTCAGCTCAGAACTCACGGGTAAGAATGTGAGGCGAGATGGACTACATACATCGAACGTTATGGTGAGTACATAACTTCTTCTTTCCTCTGATGACCAGGATTTACCCTTATCTACTTATGAGGATTCTGATGCAGATTACTCTATTCCCTCTGCTTCCCCCCAGAGGATTTCTCTTTTGGTGAAATCTTACATACTCTTAGGGAGCATTTTCGTTGGGAAAGTCAGGATTACTCTGATTCTAAAAAGAGGCTTAGGGATTTCTTACTCCTGCCCCAGCACAGGCCTTTAGCTATCTCTCCTGTACTAGATGTTGTTGATGATGCCTTTTCGGAATCTAGCTTGGCCCCTGACTCTGACTCTCACAAGTTCCTTTTTAAAAATCCTACTGCGGATCCTGAGACAATTTCACAGGGACCCAAGGGCATTAAGGCTACTACTGCCAAAATTCCTACCCCCTCTTATAGAGACTCCAGGGCGCTGGATAGATGGAGTAAGAAGGAATACATTTCTGCAACCTTGGCCATGAGGGCCTTAAATTGCCAGTTTCATATGTTAAAGTATCAGCAACATTTTATTGGATTGCTTAAACAGAAAATTATGTTGATTCCTGATTGTGCTGAAAATAAGGATTTACAGGATTTAATGCATTCTGCTGAACAGGTTGGAAAACATACTTTGCAATGTCGTTTTGATTCACTAGAGGCATCTTGCAGGGCTGTTGTCACTGGGTCTGTACTTAGAAGGCATGCTTGGCTTAAGGTGCAATCCCTTGCTAGATCATGTTAAAGCTAAATTGCTGGATGCTCCCTTAAATCAGGACCACTTGTTTGGCAACAAAGCAGAAGAAGTTTTTAAAAAAGATGGAGGAAAAAGCTAAATCTATACAAGCTGTTAAAGATTTCCTACAAGTACAGCCTCCAAGATTTAGTAGGCATTGGCCCTCTCCTGCCTCTTCCAGGCCTTCTCAGTCCAGATCCAGAACCAGAAGAACACCCAGGCTTCAGTCCCAGGGTACGCACAGGACTAAGCAGTGGGGGGCTCCCACTTCCAAATCAGGGAATAGTAAGACTCCCCCTATGGTAAACCGTCTCAATGACTTAATTTTAAAACTTCCAAGCACTTCTCAACTGACTGCTCCTTTAGGAGAAAAGATTTCTCTGCAGGCAAAAAACTGGGAACTCATTACCCAGGACAAATGGGTTTTAACTATAGTTTTCCAAGGATACAGATTTCATTTCCACACGTTACCAACCCCAAACAGTTGGCCAGATCTACCCCCAAATCAGTGGGCAGAGGCTCAAAAGCACGTACTGTCTCTCTTAAGTGTAAAGGCTATTCAGACTGTACCAGAAGAGGAAAAGGGACAAACTTTCTACTCAAAACTTTTCCTGGTACCCAGAAAAGACAACTCATGGCGTCCTATCCTGGACCTTTCTATCTTAAACACCTTTTTGGTGATTCCAAAGTTCAAGATGCTAACTCTTCACCAGTTGCTTCCAATGCTAGGCAAAGATATCTGGTCGGCAACACTGGATTTAAAGGAAGCCTACCTGCACATCCCAATCAGGAAATCTTGCAGAAGATACGTCCGCTTCAAAGCAGGCTACATGCACTAGCAGTTCTCTGCACTTCCCTTTAGCTTATCTACTGCGCCCAGGGTATTCACAAAGTGCCTAGCTCCAGTCATTGCATTTTGCAGGCAAAGAAATATTCAAATATACCCATACCTGGACGATTATCTAAGTCAGGCAGAAAGCCAGGACATACTTTTGAGTCATCTGGAATTTGTACAAAAGGTGCTAACTTGTCTGAGGTACACCATAAATGAAAAGAAATCACATATGTTACCCTGTCAACAAATTATTTTCCTGGGAGCAAGCTTGAACACAACTTCTCAGATGGCTTTCCTCACGCCAGAGAAACAAATTCATTTGACAACTTACTTCAAACTAGTGGCCACAAAAACCCTGCTATATCTGCAAGGCAAATGCTGCAAGCTTTGGGGTTCATGGCCTCGTGCATTCTACTAATTCCATATGCAAGACTGCATGTGAAGAAACTACAGTGGTATCTAAAAAGCCTATGGTGTCAACATTCTCAGGATCTAGAAGCAATGATTCCTATCATACTTTGCCTACAGTTGGAATTCCTTTGGTTGGCAGAGGCCTTCCACCAAAAGGGTTGGGAGGGTGGCCTAATGGTTAAGGTGTTTGCCTTACAAACACAAGGTGCAGGGTTTGAATCTCACAAGGGATAACTGGCTAGGCTTAAAATGGCTCGCAAGGGCAGTTAGCCTAGTACTAACCTATGAACCTATAAAACAAGGAACTGCCATTCACTCTACCCCTTGCCGCCCAAACCCTAACAACAGACCCATCAGTCTATGCATGGGGGGCTCACCTGGCAGGGAAGTGCATTTAGGGCAAATGGAAGCCAAGTCAAATGCACCTGCATATCAATCAAAAAGAAATGTTAGCTGTACAGAATGCTCTGACAGCCTTCATGGACCACATTCTTCCAGGACAATTAATGGTAAAGATGGACAACACCACTGTTATGTGGTACATAAACAAACAGGGGGGTACCCATTCTTACCCCCTCTGCAGACTAGCCATGGCCTTGTGGAACAGCCTTGAGCTACCAAGTACATCTACAGGCTCAATTTCTGCCAGGAAAACTAAATACACTGGCAGATGAACTAAGCAGAAATCTCATGGACCCACAAGAGTGGAAACTGGAACCAAAAACTTTCAGCATGTTGATAAACAAATGGGGTGCCCAGATATAGACCTGTTTGCCTCCCCCAAGAACTATCAATTGGACAAATTCTGCACAAGCACTCCCCACAAGCAAGCTTGGAAAGTGGATGCTCTGTCCTTCAGCTGAAAAAAATCTATCAGTTTATGCCTTTTCTCCTCTACCTCTCCTCTTCAAAGTACTACTAAAGATCAAACGGGACAAACCAAGGATGATACTGATTGCACCAGACTGGCCACACCAACACTGGTACCCCCTCTTGCACAGTGTGTAACAGCTAGCCCCATGGTACCTGCCTCAGACCCCTACCCTGCTGTCTCAGCAGGAGAGCCAGATTCTGCACCCCCAGCTTCAAACCCTGAACCTGGCAGCCTGGCTAATTACCTAATCTCTCCGTTACCATCCCTCAGTAAACAAGCGTTGGATGTCATTTTGGAGGCAAGGAGGCCTAGTACTAGAAAATCGTATGCTGAAAAATGGAAAAGATTCTGTGCCTGGAACCAAACTCAAGAGATGGCCACAGCAGCACCCAATTTACCTCAGATTCTTCAATACTTGACTGAGATGCTTCACAAGGGTCTTTCTTTTTCCTCCATCAAAATTCACGCCTCAGCCATTTCAGCTCATTACAACACAGAACCACCCCTCTTTTCTCACGCACTGCTCAAGCAGTTCCTCGGAATGCCCAAAAACGTAAGACTACCCAGGAGTGCCTGGGTCCTTAACTTTGTATTGGAAAAACTCACTCTTCCTCCTTTTGAGCCAGCTGCAAGTGCAGAGTTAAAAAATTCCTTTCTTGGAAAACAGCATTCCTTTTAGCAATCACTTCGGCAAGAAGGGTATCTGAATTACAGGCCCTTATGGGAGTGGAGCCTTTCATCATCTTTCAGGCGGACAGGATGTCCCTCAGGACCAAGCCCTCCTTCATGCCCAAGGTGGTATCCATTGTGGCTCTTAATCAATCCATTCATTTGCCACCCTTCTTTTCTAATCCACAGAACAAAAGGGAACGGATACTGCACTTCTTAGATGTGCACAGACAACTAAACCTCAAAGGAAATCTGAACAACTGCTTGTGGCATTTGCTGCAGGGGCAGAGGGGAAGGCTATTTCAAAGCAAACCATTTCTAAATGGATAGGCCATTGCATTCATTTCTGCTATAAGCACCATGGAAAACCTATCCCACAGGGGATTAGACTCCATTCAACCAGGGCTGCATCTACCTCTACAGCCTTTCTCAGAGGTGTCCCTACCAGAGAAATCCTAGAAGCTGCTACCTGGAGTTCTGTACATACTTTCACCAAGCATTACCATCTGCCATTTTTCTCTAAATCCAGAGCTGTCTTTTTCACTGCAGTCTTGCAGGGCCTTATAGCTGGTCCTAATGCTATCTAAATTCCTCCTCCCAAACTTAGCTTTGAGAATCCACCCAAATGTGATGACTACAACAGTGAAACACGAAGAACATAGTACAGTTGTGTACATTTAACATAAATGTAGATGTTCGAGTGTATTCACTGTTTCCGTCCTGGTTACCCTCCCTCCAGCCCCCTGACTTCTTTTGGCTATACCTCTACTCTCCTTTACTATGCTTAAAAACTTTTTGGTGTATTTGCTTTTTATTTGGAGGTATAACTTTTTATATATATGTATTTAATTGCTTCCCATTAGGGGGGCACCTGACACCTGGGGTAAGAAAACCTGATGTAATGGCGTTGGCTGCATGCTTTATACCCCTGACTACCTGACGTCAATGAAGATGAGACAGCAACCGACACAGGACCCAAGACTTTGATAATCAGGCCGACTGAGGGCTACTGCAAGCAGATAACCCAAATGTGATGACTGCAACAGTGAATACACCTGAACATCTACATTTATGGTAAGTATACACAACTATACTTTTCCCTCCCTCCATCCCCCTTTTGTCTATCTCTCTCTCTCCTTACAAGGAACTTTTTGGTATTTACTTTCTACTGGTGGGGTTCTTCCACCATGTACTGGCTCCCACTAGGGGGCTCCTGACATTTGGGGCAATAAAAACTGATGTAATGGCATAGGCTGCCTTTCTTTATACTACTGATGACCTGACATCAGTCCTGGAGCAACAGCAACCGATGCAGAAATACTAAGCGTCTGGTATTTGGGCCAATTGAGGGCTACTCTCACAGGGATAAGCCAAATGTGATGACTGCAACAGTGAATACACTCAAGCATCTACATTTATGGTAAGTGTACACAACTGTACTTTATTGCTGGCGAGTAGGATAAAATTAAAGTGAAGTTTAAAAATATGGTAGAAGTAAAATAGCGAGAGGTGAGATTAAGCAGTAGTATGAATTATTTAAAGGGATTGACAAAATTTAAAGTAGTGCAGAATAAAGGGAATCTTGCAGAACAGCAGGAGGCTCAAATGCAGAGTGCTAAAGAAAAATGAGGAGGTATATCGATAATATGCATGAATTCAGAAAGATTGATTTTAAGCAAAAATGTTTTTGATAATCCACAGCACAAAAAACTTTTAGCACAATCACTTGGGCAACAGAAAGTAGAATGGGTTACCAAACTTAGGGAGTCTCCCCAAAGAAAAAATAGCTAGAGATCATGTAGATGTATTAGAGATATTTTGGAATCTTATTAAAATTTGTATACAACAGGGAAATGTAGAAATAAAAAAAAAGCGCAAATGGAAATATTTTTTGAAGACTTAATTATGCCAAGGTTAGAGGTAGACAAGTCTCAACAACTAAACAGTTCAGAGAGAAGGAGATGAGAAAAATGATTAGTCAGTCTTCGGGAAAGTCTTCTGGAATAGATTGTATTCCTGTGGAAGTTTGGAAGAAAGTGATGATCTGGAAGATTTTGTTTAAAAGTATGGGCAGCACCAACATCTTCGAAGAAAACTTTGGTGGCTGTATTACCTTAAGACTGCAAATATCCATCAGACCCATCTTCGTATAGCCCCATTTCAAATTTAAACCATGGTTATAAAGTGTTTCTGTCTATACTAGCTAAAAGAATGACAAAGTTGTTTCCAAAATTGATAGATATGGATTAATGTAGTTTTGTGCAGGGGAGGCAATCCTTGGACAACATTAGTAGAACAATGGTGATCCAGAGGGAAGCATAATGTATGAAAATAATGCTGTTGTTGATGGATTTTGATACAGAGAAAGCATTTGACAGAGTAAGCAGGGAATTTATGAGTAGGTGCTATGGAAGCATTTCCATTCCTTGATGCAATAATAAGGTTAATTAGGATATATGAAGGATCAGAATTAAAATGGGAAAGTTCCTCTGTGATTAGTTGTGTAACAGATAACAGCACACACAGTTCTCCTCACCAAAGGTCCAGTTTGCTAAACCACAGAATTCCAAATAAAAAGCCTGATAGGTAAAATGACAGCTTCTTTAATAAAACAACAGAAACAGGTAAGCACTTGCAAGTAAAACCCTTCATCAGACAGTTAACTAAGCAACAAGGTCAGTATTTAAAAAACAGCAACAACCAATAGAATCTCAATAATAAACTCTCCGCCTCTTCAGGGCGGGTTTGAGAGGTACAACACCATTTAAGCCAGGAGCCTTGTCATCCCTTAGCTCAGTAATCCATTTGGCTTCAGTCAAATTTATGTTACCCCCCCCCCATGTTCAACTTCATAATCTGCAACACCATAAAATTGAATACATGTCATCCTTTTAGTTTTAGGCGTAATAATAACTTGAAGGATTTATTATGTAAAGACAAAAGTATGATAATGAAGTCTTCTATGACAATTTCCCCTCAACGAATGGGTACTTTTCCATGTAGACATTGTAAGGCTTATGAGGCAAAACTTTTTTACACACCCCAACACCAATGTAAGGTGTTCGTTTACTCACTATGCTGACTGTCAGACTAAGAATGTTATTTATTTAGCTCAGTGCACGTCATGTTGCTCTTTTTATGTAGGAAAGACTAACTGTCGGTTAAAAGACAGAATTTTTCTTAGATTCATAGATTAGTACTAGGCTAACTGCCCTTGCGAGACATTTTAAGCCTAGCCAATTATCCCCTGTGAGATTCAAACCCTGTACCATTAGGCCACCTTTAAAGCATTTTTCAGCAATATGTTTGGGTGATGCTCATAATGCCATATGTCAACATATTAAAAGCAATAAAGGACATGTATTCAATTTTAGGTTGCGAAGTTGAACACGGGGGGGCATTGTAAATTTGACTGAATGTAATGAAACCAAATGGATTATTGAGCTAAGGGCTGACAAGGCTCCTGGCTTAAATGGTGTTGTGCCCCTCAAACCCACCCTGAAGAGGTGGAGAGTTTAATATTGAATTCTATTGGCTGTTACTGTTTTTTAAATGCTGACATTGATATTCTGTTAATTTCTGATGAAGGGTTTAACCTGAAAGTGGTTACCTGTTTCTGTTGTTTTGTTAAAGAAGCTGTCATTTTACCTATCAGACTGGTGGTCTGGTGATTTTTACTTTGATTTGTGATTAGTTGTGTTTGAACAGAGGAACCAGGCAGGGATGTCCACTATCCCATTTGTGGTTTGTTTTATATTTAGAGTCATTGGCAAAGAAAATGAGAGACTCTGAATTGCAAGAATATAATTGGTTGGTAGTCAAAAAAGTTGGCTGTATTTGCAGATATTGTTTTGTATCTTATAAATCCAGAAAAGAACATTCAGTGTCGTGCACCATTTTGAGGCATTTTCAACTCTGTTAGGGATGCTGTGTCTCACAGACAAATCTTCCAGCATAAAAGGTCTGTCAAAAAGCAAACTGAAGGTCATGCTGTTTAATGCTAGGAGCCTTAACCTGAAAATACACTCACTGGAGGCTCTCCTCACACTGGAAGATGCCGATGTCTGTGTGGACACGGAAACTTGGGCTCTAGAGAGCACCCCTGCCTTACCAGGCTATACCTCATTCCACACTTTCCGACCCCAAAACGAGGTCGGAAAGACTAAGGGTCGTGGGGTCTCTGACTTTATTAAGGACAGGCACACCTCCAGACTGGTTTGCCCGCATGACGCACTGAAATTACTGACCAAGTTTGCAGATGACTGTAAGTTGGGTGCTGTCATTGAATCCCCAGGTGATGGTAACATACTGCAGGAGGGTCTCACAGCTACAGATAACTGGTGCCAAAGTCATGGTCTTAAGTTAAACACAAAAAAATGTATTATCTTACTATTTGGCAAAAACACGGCCCCTACTGATTACCACATCAATGACAACCTCCTAAGCACCACAACCTGTGGTGAGAGACCTGGTACTCGAGTTGACAACAATCTCACATTTGATCATGTGGCAGCAATGGTCAGAAAAGCCTTGTACTTGGTTCATCTCATAAGTAAAGGGATTGCATCCAGAAAAAAGTACATTATTACCTCTCTCTACTCCTCCCTCGTTAGGCCTGTAATTGAGTATAATGCCCTGTTTGGTATGTACCTCTCCAAATACCTGCACCAACTGGAAAGGCCACAGAAATACCTCACCAAGAGAATCCATGGCCTCCCAATATCTGTCCCATGTGGACAGGCTCAAATCACTATCACTGTACTCGGTATCATACAGATTAATCAGAGGTGATCTGCGTCTCCCCTACAAGGCAGTGTCAGACCCTGCCCTACTAGAGATGCTCCATATCCATAAGTCTGACTCCTCATGCATCACCTGCTCAGTAGGCCTAAATCTAATATGTGATATCAACAAAACATGCTGGAGAGACAGGTTTGTCTTCCAAAGGCTGCCTCATCTCTGAAATAGACTTGCCATACATGCCAAACGGAGTATCACGCTGACCCTCTTCAAGCGCAACTTTGATGAGTGGATGGGAAACCACAAATTTGTCCCAGGGGTTCCATCTTTGTCCCTCATTGACTGGGGCGACAGGTACTGACTGAGGGTTCTTTTTTGGGGATAAACACTTGGGTAGGCTTGTAAGAGCCCCAGGGCCATTAGCCTAGTAACCTCCTATAATGTAAAATTAATGAAGATAAAACAAAAGCTATAGCTGTAATATATGTACCCACACATGAAAATTTTCAGCAATACCCGTATTTATAGGGACACTGTATGATGAAATATTTAGGTGTATAGACTAAAAAGAATTCTGTTATGGCAGCTAAGGATATGAGAAGAGATTAAACTAAAGGTAGTACAAAAACTGCAAAACTTTAAGCTAATGTTTATGGCTATGTATAGTAAGATATAAACAGCAAAACTGTTTTTTGTCCCTTTAGTTTTATATACAGGCCAAGCATATTTTTTATCAACCAGAGGAAAAGTGGACATAATTAATAAAAAGTTGAAGGAATTTTTCTGAGAGAGCAAGAGTTATGTGGGATATGTATAAAACATGGCTTAGGGTTAGCTGATTTAAAGGAATGTTTTAGAGCTACACAGTTGAGGCTCATTTATATAACAGAAGCAGAGGGTTGCATTTCAAAATGGAAAGGGAAGATGATGAAGCAAGGGAAGTTCAAGATATCGAGAATAAGATTTTGGATGCAGATCCTTAAGAATATTAACCATACAAAAGGTAGAAGAAAGTATTTTAAGAACTAAGCCAACACAAGAATGGAGAAAAGATATTTTGCCAATAGGCATGACTACAAGTAGGGATATGTAAAGTAGGCAAGAGGGGAGTGGAATTTACTAGAGAAAACTGACAAAGTAACCTAGGTATTGGGAGGAGGTAACTAGGCAGGAGAAGTATAGGATGAGGAAGACCTCTTGCCTGCGGACTAGAGACTGCTTTCCTTACCAGCAATTGATTTCAGAGTGTAGGCAGAGAGAGAGGGCTAGGGGAATCTCAAGGGAAACACATGATGTGAAGTTATTCGATCTCGCCGTTTGTTCTTACACACGGGTTCGGAGCCGATCCCTCTGCTCCAAGTCGGCCACATTCCAAGCTCTGCGTGTAAGGGAAGCTCGAGGCACAGTCCCTATCCCATGATCCCCTGCTGCTAACCCTCAGATCTAGTTTGCCGCTGCAACAGGTCTCGTCGAGTGAGAGCTCGGGCCAGTATCTTTCATATTTTTTCATATCTATATATATATATATATATATATATATCTTACTAAAATAGTTAGAATTGTTGAGTTTTTTTATTAGGATTACATAGTACTAGTATTAGTGTAGTGTGGTGTGTGTCTTGTTTTAAATTAGTGTTAGATTGTTGTGGGAGCGGCTGCTCCTAGGCCTTAGGCCATTTTTCCTTTTTTTCTGTCAGAATTTTTTTTACTGGTAATTCCTTTTCTTTTCACCAGTTAACTGAAAGTTATTATAGTGTGTGTTAGTGGTAGTTTTGTATACTTTATACATATAGTGATATTTGCTATTTTGGGCTTAAAAATGTCGGAAAAAGCCAAATCTGGCTTTAAACGTTGCCAGTGTGGACAGAAAATGTCCATAACTGATAACCATGTTTCCTGCATTTACTGTCTGGGCCCTCTCCATCTTCAGGAGGATTGCTCCATCTTCCACTCGTTTAGTGGCAGAGTGATGATGGAGAGACGCTGGAAACTGGTTGAGAGAGGTCTCCTGAAGCCGGAGTTTCAGGAGGCATTGGAAAAGGCAGACCAGGCATCGAAGTCTTCAAAGGGGTCGAAGTCTTCGAAGGTATCGGAGCCCAGGTCATCGGCTCCGAGTACCTCTTCTAAGATTCGGTTGCTGGCTCCACAGACCTTGGAGCCGAGCACCGAGATGCTGCCTCGAGTCGAGGTCCAGGTCTTGGAGCCAGTGTCAGAGGTACTCCCTTCATCGATCCTTCGCTCGGTGACCCCTTCTGCCCCTTCGACCCGTTCCTCCAGACTGTCTGACACCGATGTGGATCAAGTGGTGCAGAAACTGATGAAGAACACGGCCTTATCCAAACTGATTGCTGTTTCGTCCCAGTTGGTTTCGAAGCTTGAGGCCCTTCCTGTCCCATCTGTTGATCCTCCTCCGAGACCCATCGAGCCATCGGAGCCGGGAGTCGAGGATCTGATGATCATTGATCCCCTGGGGCCGAAGCCTTCTTTAGTGCTTTTGGCTCCACTGACCTCGACACCCTTGGTACCCATTGAGGAGTCTCGGAGCCGACAATCTCTCCTCGGTTCTGGGGGGGAGACTCGAATCGAAGTTTCGGTTCCGACTCTTCCCCTCGGTGCCTCAGCGCAGATTAGTTCGACTCCGTCCTCTGGATCGGAGCCCATGGTTCCGGGCCTGGGGAGACTACTGTCTTCTTCGGAACCGGTGGAACCCTCGGCCCGGGGCTCCGGTGCCTTCGAAGCCATGAGGAAGGTCTTGTCTGGTAGGACTTTCACATCATCAGATTCTTCTTCTCCCTCCCCGAAAGGTCCATGTTCTGTCTCTGCACCACTGGTTCCCGCCAAGCGTAGAGACCCAAAGCCTCAGTCAACCCCAGAGGGTGAACCCTGCTCCTCGGAAGCTTCACAAGATGTCCCCTTTGATGATGTCCCGAGGAAGAGGTTGTGCAAGAGGAGGCACATTGATTCCCCACAGGAATCGTTGACATCGGATACCGACTTGGATGAGTCAGAGGGGTCCCCACGGTCCTCGGAGGAGGATGTCTCGTTCGCCAACATCCTTGAAATTCTCAAACAGAGGGGTGATTGGCAGTCCCTTGCCCCTACTGAGGACGAGTCGGTGTTACTGAAGGCTTTTGGGGCTCAACCTTCCACCTCCTGGGTAACTCCGCCCTTTGACGAGTTAATGGATTTAATAGCTCGAAGGGCGTGGGAGTCCCCTGACACATTGGAACCAGTCCTTCGGAGGCCCAATAAGTACATCACTGCCCCCCAGGATAAGGCGTACCTCACCAAGGGAGTCCCAGTTGACGCTATGGTGGTGGCAGCGGCCACCAAGAAAGAAATGTCTGAAGCATCTTCCTCTGTTCATCCTCCTAAGAAGGACTCCAGGACGATGGACAGGTACGGGAAGCGCATTTTTAGTTCAGCGACTTTTTCCATGCAATCGCTGAACTACCTCACTCATTTTACCCGTCTTCAGAGAGATCTCCTCAAAGAATTGGGAGATACTCTACAGGGTACCACAGATGCTGCTGTCTCAGACAAGGTGACAGCACAGCTCAATACCCTAAACTCTATTGTTAACTCATCCATGCGGCTCATTTCATATGCAGCCGAAGGATCGAGTAGGGCTGCAGCTTCAGCGATCGCTCTGAGGAGACAATCCTGGATGCGCCTATGCTCCTTTGTGGAAGCCTTTGTCTTCTTTTACTAATGCCCCTTTTGATGGCTCCTCCTTGTTTGGGCCCAAAGTGAAGGAGACGCTCACTAGGTGTGAGCAAGAAGGAAAGACCCGGTCTGCCATAGGGGTCCGTTTTTCCACCCCTTCTAGACCATACCCCAAAGGGCAAAGAGGTGGAAAAATGTGGTTCCGGAAGACTCAGGGAGCTTTCCAATCCACACCTAGTGAAATCCCCTCCAGAGGCAGAGGAGGGGGAAGGAATGGAAGACGCCACCCAGGCAGCAGAGGGGGTCCGCAGAACCAGGGCGACAGGGATAGCGTCCCTGGTAAGCCCTTCCAGCACTCCTGAGTGGAGGCCTGGCTGTTCTGCTCTGGAGGCAGTCAGGGGTCGCTTGGCTTTATACCCAGAGGCCTGGCTAAAACTCACTTCAGATTCCTGGGTAAAAAGCATAATAACCAGAGGATACAACATCCCTTTCTTAAACAATCCTCCCATCCAAAAAAGATTCCCAGATGTTCCACCCAATCTGAGGGATCAGGCAGCCATAGAAATACAAAGGCTGTTAGAAAAAAGAGTCATCCAGCCAGTCACGGCGGACCAAATAGTATCCGGAACTTACTCAAGGTTCTTTTTAGTTCCAAAGAAAACAGGGGACTGGAGGCCAATACTGGACCTCAGCAAACTCAATACCTTCGTGAAGAAGGAAAAATTCTGGATGGTCACGCTACAATCGATCCTTCCGTTTCTTCAAATGAACGATTGGATGTGCTCTATAGATCTCAAGGATGCGTACTACCACATAAAAATGGCCAGGCCATCCAGAGATCACCTGTGCTTCCGGCTGGGAGCCAGTCATTTTCAGTTTCGAGCTCTGCCCTTTGGCCTCACCTCAGCCCCCAGGGTGTTCACCAAGTGCATGGCAGTAGTGGCGTCCCACCTGAGACGACTAGGATTCCGGGTGTTTCCATACTTAGACGACTGGCTCCTAACTGCCACTACCAGGCGTCACCTATTGCAAGCCAGGGACTATACAATCAATCTCTGTTCCCATTTAGGCATAACTCTGAACTTCGAAAAATCTGTCTTATCACCCTCACAGCATATATCTTTCATAGGAGCGGAATTAGACACTACCTTATCCCTGATCAGACTTCCCCAGTCAAGAGTCTCAGCCCTGAGAGAACAGATTTCTATTCTCCTAGAAAACAAGAGAGTCCCAGCCGCACAGGTCTTGAAAGTTTTAGGCATGATGGCAGCAGCCCTTATCGCGGTCCCCCTAGGGAGAATGCACATGAGGATCCTCCAGTGGCTACTCTTCTCACAGTGGTCTTACCAACAGCTGCCGTTGTCACACAACATCCTACCCACGGAATCTTGCCAACGGGATCTTCAATGGTGGATGAACAGTCATGAACTTACGATAGGCCGCCCATTTGTTCTTCCTCCCCCCATAGCTACAGTGACCACGGACGCTTCCCTGATAGGGTGGAGGGGACTTTTTCAGGGGAGAACAGTTCAAGGCGAGTGGTCGGAAATGGAGTTCAAACTGCACATCAATGTCCTAGAGTTAAGAGCAGTGTTCCTAGTGTTGCAACACTTTCACGACTACTTACCTCCGGGAACAGTTGCAATTTAGACAGACAACATATCAGTGGTCTGGTACATAAACAAGCAAGTAGGAACCAGGTCTTACCCCTTATGCAGAGAGGCCTTGAGGATCTGGCAATGGGCTGTGTCCACCAGACGCTTTCTCAGAGCCATCCTGCTGCCTCACGAGTGGTCCCTCAAAAATCAAGTAGCGGAAAGGATTTTCCGCAGATGGGACCAGCCTTGCTGCGACCTTTTTGCATCCCCCTTGAATGCCAAATGCAGAAGCTACTTTGCCCTACTTCTCCCTTCGGGGGGTGCCCCCAGGGACGCACTTGTACACGATTGGCCCCCGGGTCTCCTATATGCCTTCCCTCCTGTTCCACTAATCCCAAAATTTCTACAGAAAGCCAAAGGTCTGGAAAGGACGATCATCTTGATAGCACCATTCTGGCCTCGACAAATCTGGTTCCCCTTCCTCCAAGCTCACCAAATAAAGGAACCTTGGACTCTGGACCCTGTGCCAGACCTGCTGACCCGCTCGTCAGGAGTTCTTCACCCCTCTCTCTCGTCCCTCAAATTGACAGCATGGCTGCTCCGCTTCCCAGCTTAGCCAGGTCAAATCTTTTGTCTCCAGCAGTACAACATATTCTGATTTCTTCCCACAAATCCTCCACTAGAAAATTGTATAAGAGCAAGTGGAAACGTTTCGCGTGTTGGGCCTCCAAGCAAGGTTTAGATCCCTTGGTTTCTCCTATTCACAAGATTCTAGAATTTCTATCTACTCTCTTTAACCAGGGGGCTTCAACATCCACCATAAGGGTACAGCTGGCTGCCATATCTAATTTTCATGTGGGTGGAGGCGCTACAATTATGTCACACAGACTTTGTTCATAGGTTCATAGGTTCATAGATTCATAGGTTCATACTAGGCTATCTGCCCGAGGGCATTTACAAGCCTAGCCCATCGTTTTGTGGCTTACGCCACCCCTTTAGTATGGGGAACTATACCCATTATTTTGCTGTGCCTCTGTCGAGCAGTGACACTGAGGTTATCCCTGGGGTATATCTGTGATCTCCCATCCATTGGTCAAGATTTCTCTTGAACAAGGCCAGCGAGGTGCTCTGCCTCACATGTACCGGGATTTTGTTCCACAGCATAGGGAGTCTTTGGGTGATGAATCTATCCCTCCAGCACGTCCTATTAATAGCCGTGTCAAGGTTTAAGTCTCCCGCCCTTGTGGCTCTGATGGATCTAGATTTTTTGAGGTGAAGCATATTCATCAAATCTGGGTTTGACATGGCCTTGTATGTTTGGCAAAGGTCACCTCTGAGCAAGCGGTAAGCGACTGAATAGAGCTGGAGTTCTTTCAGTCGGGCAGCATAGGACAGATTTTTGAGACCCTTTATCCTTTTGGTGAGGAACTTTGTGGCCTCTCCAGCTGCTGCAAGTGTCGGGTCAGATACATTCAATGGGGCATTGTACTCAATCATTGGTCTGATGAGTGATGAGTAAAGGGAGACTATGACCTCCCTTGATCTAGATGAGAATCCCTTCATGATAAGGTGGGCAATGTAGAAGGTCTTCCTAACTACTTTAGCTACATGGGTGTCGAATGACAGACTACTATCAACCTGGGTCCCCAGGTCCCTGATAACTTCTTCTGTGCTCAGTGGATTGCCACCTATTTGGTAGCTAGGGGTAACCTTGTTTTTCCCGAAGGGTATGACTATGCATTTTTTGGCATTTAACTTTAGGCCGTGGCTCTGGCACCAGTTATCCGTTTCTGTGAGACCCTTCTGAAGGATATCTGTATCAGATGTGTTTTCTACTATGGCCCAGTTTGCAGTCATCTGCAAACTTTGTCAGCCATAACCCTCCTGTGTTTGCTTGTACTTGAAAAGTAGATGCCAAACAAGAGTGGGCCCAGGACTGAGCCCTGTGGGACACCACTTGTGACAGGCTTTGAGTCTGACATGGCGCCAGCAACTCTGACCCTGTGGGTTCTGTCACTCAGCCAGTTTGCAACCCATCTTGTGATGTATGGGTTGACATTTAAGCTGATGAGTTTTTCAATGATACCCGAGTGGGGTATTGTATCGAAGGCCTTAGCCAGATCGAGGTAGGCTGTATGGACTGCCTTTCCTCATCAATGGCTTTGGTGACTGTTTCAAAAGTCAACCAAGTTTAAAAGGCATGATCTGCCTTTGACAAAGCCAAACTGGGTTGGATCCAAAGTCTGCAAATTCCCTATGTCTTTATTTATGAGGTCCATTATGATCCTCTCCATGGCTTTGCAGATAAGGCTTGTCAAGCTAATGGGCGGTAATTTCCAGGGTCGGTGGAGGCACCGCCTTTGTGAAGTGGTACCACAGTTGCAGTGCGCCACTCCTGGATGCGTATCCAGAGGTAAGACTTTGATTAAACAGCTGTCCTAGCTGTGGGTTTAATTCCTCATTGAGTTCATGGAGCACACAGCCGGGGACACCATCAGGTCCCATGGATGCTGTGTTTTTGCTTTGGAGAGAGCAGTTCTCACTTGGGCTGGAGATGTTTGGGGGCTGCAATCGCTTGGTACAGATATCTCTCCTTTGGGGGAGAAGTTTGCACTGAACCTGTCAGCCAGTATGTTGGCAATGTCTGTAGGATCAGTAATCTTCACATCATTTTGAACTAGCTCTGAGCATATCTGGGAGTTTCCTCCCAGGTTTCTAACATAGCTAAAGACGGCCTTATGATTGTCTTTTGAGTCTTTAGCTATTTTTCTCTCAAATTTGCTTTGGATGATTTTATGAGAGCTCTTAGTTTTTACTTATAGTGATCAAGGGTGTCTTACCTTTTAAGGATTTTGCTCTATCTTGTAGTAGCTTCCTCCTTTTGTTGTAGAGTTTGTTTATGGCTGGGGTCCACCAGACTGGACGCTTGCCTTTGGTACAAAGAGTCTTTGTTTTGCTTGGGATTGCCTTATCCATGCAGTCCTGCAGGTGCTGGTAGAAGGCATTTGTAAGTGATTCAGCGGCTTGAGTACTGTTTTACCGGCTCGGGGCCTTAAAGGAGACCACACTAGTCTTTAGAAGTGTGAAGTCGGCTTTGAGAAGTTCTTTACTGTGGTCTTTTTATTTCAGGTGGGGGTGGGATGAGGACCTCCAACGAGATTAGTTTGTGGTCTGATCTCACCAGTGAGGGTACACCTCCGGTGTTGAACATTGTGCTCCCATGTTCGTGATGATGAGATCAAGTATGTTATCTCCTCTTGTGGGGATGGTGACTAGTTGTTCCATGGCATTTGAGTTTATGAATTCCAGGAACTTTTGGGCTAGGGTGTTTGGGCTTGAGTAGTGTTCCCAGTCTATATTAGGGTAATTGAAGTCACCTAGTATGATGGTGTTTGGTGATACATTTATCCCTCTAGTGTTTTCAGGAAGGCCATGTGAGGTTCCTGAGTTTGTGAGGGTGGCCTGTAACATGCTACAATTTGCAGAGCAGTCTTGCCTATGGTTAATTGCACCTGGATGGTCTCCGATGCATCTTGCGTTGCCACCAGTCTTGAGGTGTGGGTGTCCTTGATGAATATGGATACCCCCCCCTCCTTTCTTGGTATTGTCCGGATTTTGGGGCGAACGCATGATATGAGGTAAAACCTGATAGCGCTGGGGTGCTCTCAGGAGCCTTGAACCAGGTTTCTGTCACAGCACAGACATCGATGTTCTCCATACTGAGAAGGGCCTCGAGTGTGTGCATTTTGAGATTTAGACTTCTGGCATTGAGCAGCATTACCCTTAGTTTTTTTCCTTTTTGTGTTCTAGGGTGGTAGGTTTAGAATTTGAGCCTTGCCTAAAAAGGCACTATGGGGTGGCAAGAGCCTTTGACAATATCCGAATCCCAGGGTGACAGGTGCAAGCCGTCCTTGCTAAGCAGCGTGGCTTGTCCAGCATGTCATCCCAGGCAGACAGACACTGGATCCTGTTGAATGACACCAGTGTTTAAGCCAATTGTTAAAGCTGATCATCTTATCTCTGTATTGTGGCATCATTCTTGGTGAAGGTAGGATACTGCTCAAGGTCAGGGTCATACCTGCCTGGGCTACATAATCAGAGAGCTCCTCAATGTCTCTTTTCATGTAGTCCAAGGAGGTGCGTCTCAGGTCGTTTACACCAGCGTGGACAATGACTGAGTCATATTTGTACCTGCTGTTGAGAGACCTGAGTGCTTGCGTTATGTGGCGGATTCTAGCGCCCGACAGGCAGCTTACTGTGACCTTCTCCTTACTCAGTCTGGTGAGCGGGACGTCAGTGTGTCTGACTATGGAGTCACCAATGACTAGTGTGTCTGGCATTGTGTTTGGCCTTAAGGGCTGTGACTGTTTGACACTCTGACTGTGAGGTCTATGTGTTGCAGGTGTTGTGTTCTGAGGTGGTGGTTGTTTGGGTGTCTGCTTTGGTGGCCTCTGCTGTTTTGGTAGATTTTTGATCAGAGCCTCCGAGTATGTCTTTGTGTGTTTATGTGTATGATTTGAGGTTGTAATGGTACTATGTGAGACTGGGTCTATAGTGTGTGTGGTAACCTTCTCCTCCTGACTGGTCTTGCCAGTCCTATGTTGAGAGAGCTCAGCCTCCAGTTTGGCCGTATAGTTGCATCTCTCGCATGTATTTGTGTTTTGTGGGAGGAGGAGAGGGTTGTCTGTGTGCATGAGGCAATTGTAACATTGTAGGGCTTTCATGAAGGGAACTTATCTCCGACCACCTATTCGGAGCCCAGTTTTTCCTTGGAATTTAAACCTGATGCTATCCGAACTCATGCTATCGCCGTTTGAGCCAGCTTCGTCATGCCTGCTGAAATATCTTTCTTGGAAAACCCTATTTCTGGTGGCAATCACTTCGGCCCGCAGAGTTAAGGAGCTACAGGCACTGTCAATGAGACCACCATATCTGATATTTCATCCAGACAGGGTCACTTTACGTACTAATCCATCCTTTCTACCAAAAGTCTGCTCAGAATCGAATCTTAATCAGTCCATAGAACTTCCCACCTTTTTCAGGAGCCATACCAATAAGATGGAATACATGCTTCACAAATTGGACGTACATAGACAACTGAGATTTTACCTGGACAGAACAAAAGAGTTCAGAAAATCGGACCAACTATTTGTGTCTCATGCAGATAGTAAGAAAGGACTTGCAGTTACACAAATCACGCTATCCAGATGGCTTTCAGACTGCATAAACTTTGTTTATTCATCTTCAAATCAGCCTACTCCCCTCAAAGTTAAAGCTCATTCTACTAGGGCTGTTTCTACTTCTCTGGCACATGCGGCTCGTTTACCTATAGATACCATTTGTGCTGCGGCTACCTGGGCCAAACCTCATACCTTTATTACTCATTACAAAGTGGACAGGGCCTCCAGGGACAGGGCTTCCTTTGGTTCCACTGTTCTCAGGAATGTTCTCCCGTGAGTCACCCAGGGTTTAGGGTGCTGGGGACGCTACCCATGTGTAAGAACAAACGGCGAGATCGAACAACTTCACATAAAGAAGTTATGTTCTTAACATAACGTTCTGTGTGAGTTGTTCATCTTGCCTTTGATGTTCATCGTGCATACAGCTGCAGTCATAACAGATGGGTTCTCCTGCCGTCAGGCGGGTCCTCGGTCGGCCGAATTCCAAAGTCTAGGTCCGGCGTCGGTTGTGGTCGCTTCTTCCCTGATGTCAGTGCGACGGGTATAAAGGAACCAGCCGACGGCATTTTCTTCAGTCTTTCTTGCCGCGCGGTGCCCGAAGCAGAAGCAGTTCGCAAGTGCCGGTCGGCCAGCTCCTGAAATTACGAAAATTTTGCAACTGAAGTCTTCTTGAAAGCTAAGTACCCCGTTGGGGAAACTTTTCTTTTCTCAGACCAATGTCAGACAAAGTTAATAATTGTATTTCATGTGGGAAGCAAATACCGCATAAGGATTTTCATTCCCTCTGCATTCCTTGCTTAGGCCCAGACCACGATGTCTCGGTCTGTCGTTTTTGTGCTACATTCAACAAACGCACCATTAAGCGTCGGGCGGAGTTCGCCCAGCACTATTTTGGCAGAAAATTTAACTATATTATGTTGTCGGATACTCCGACTCCAGTTTTGTCTAAAAAACGCAAAGATAAGGACCGACACACGAGGTCCATGGCCTCTACCGACACCACGCCAAGGCCTACTACAGGTGGTCCGGTTCTCAGCGAGGCGCCTACGCAGCCCCTGCCTACTGACGACATTTCATTGGCAGTGTCTTCTGTGCCCGAGGTCGCAGGCTCCTCGGCCCACACCCCGACTACAGATACCGAAGCCACTCTTGGTGGTGAAACTCAAAATGTAGACAGATGTTCATCGTGCATACAGCTGCAGTAATCACAGATGGGTTTTCAGCCGTCAGGCGGTCCCTCGGTCGGCCGAATTCCAAAGTCTTGGTCCGGCGTCTGTTGTCGTCGCTTACTCTTCTGACGTCAGTAAGGCCAGAGTATATAAGACACAGCCGACGCCATGTTCTTCAGTCTTTTTTGCCGCGTGGTGCCCGAAGCAGAAGCAGTTCGCAAGTGCCGGTCGGCCAGCTCCTGAATTACAAAAAAATTTGGAACCGAAGTCTTCTTTAAAGCTAAGTACCCCGTTGGGGAAACTTTTCTTGCCTCAGACCAATGTCAGAAAAAGTTAATAATTGTATTTCTTGTGGGAAGCAAATACCGCATAAGGATTTCCATTCCCGTTGCATACCTTGTTTGGGCCCAGACCACGACGTCTCGGGCTGTCGCTTTTGTGCCACCTTCAATAAACGCACTATCAAGCATCGGGCGGAGTTCGCCCAACACTACTTTGGTAAAGCTTTTGATTATAAGATGTCGTCGGACACTCCGACTACCGTTTTGTCCAAAAAACGCAAGGAAAAGGACCGACACGCGAGACCCGCGGTCCCCGCCGACACCACGCCAAAACAAGCTACACGTGGTCCGGTTCTCAGCGAGACGCCTTTGCAGTCCCTGACTACCGACGACACTCCTTTGGCGGTGTTCTCTGTACCCGAGACCGCTGGGTCCTCGGTCCTTTCCCAGACTTCAACCGAAGCCCCTGCTAATGTCGAGCCTACTAATGTGGACAGGTCCACCTCCACCCATGGTGTATTTAGGCCCTCATCTTCTTTTTCAATAAAGGCTTTTACTAATTCCAAAGCAGCCAGGCATCCATGAGGCCTGTTGCACAGGGCCCATCTCCTAGACCCATGCCTAAGAAACAGATGCTTAAAATGGCTGAGGATTTAATTACTCTTATCAGAGGTTCTCAGCCCCCTCCTGACAAGAGACCCAGAGTGGAGGAAGAATCTCCCTCTTCTGATCAGGGATCCATTTTATCAGAACATTCTGATGCAGAGGAACACTCTTACTCCCCTTTTGAGGATTCGGATGCAGAACAGTCCATTCCTTCTGTATCCCCTCCTGAGGATTTTTCTTTTGGGGAAACCTTGCACACTTTGAGGGAACACTTCCATTGGGAAGGCCAGGACTTTTCAGATTCCAAGAAAAGACTTGTGGAATTTCTTTGGTTACCTCAGCACAGACCTCTGGCTATCCCCTCTGTTTTGGATGTACTGGATGATGTCTATTCGAGGCTTGCCTTAACCCTGATTCTCTGCCTCCTGCACCAGTAAAACCTGATAGGTATTACAGAGTACCCAGCTCTCACCAATTTCTCTACAAAGGCCATAATGCTGACCCTGAAACCATTTCACAAGGCCCCAAGGGATTAAAGGCCTCCACTGCCAAGAATCCACTCCCTGCAGAAAGGGAATCCAGATCTCTAGAAAGGTGGGGTAAAAGGTATATACCACGCGCACCCTAGCCATGAGGGCCTTAAACTGTCAGTTTCATATGATTAAATATCAACAGTACCTGTTATCACAATTAAGGAACAAAATGTCTCAACCTGAACAACCAGATTTAAAAGAGTTACAGGATATGATGCATAGTGCGGAGCAAGTGGGTAAACACACCTTACAATGTGGTTATGATGCACTAGAGGCTTCCAGTAGAGCGGCTGCCACAGGATCAGTCATTCGCAGGCATGCCTGGCTTAGGGAACAAAATTTACCTGATCATGTGAAAGCTAAACTTCTTGATGCTCCTTTATAAAAGGATGTATTATTTGGTACTAATGCTGAGGACATACTACGGAAAATGGAAGAAAAAGCCAAATCTATGCAAACTGTCAAGGCTTTCTTACAGGTCCAACCACCACGCTTTAGCAGAAATTGGCCTTCAAAAAACTGGTCCTTTCCAGCCACTGACAAGCCCCAAAGAGGTAGATACAGACGCACAAGGGGCAGAGGGCAATCACAAGGATCATATAGAGGCAGACAATGGCAATCTCCAGCACCAAGAGGTGGTGAAGACAGTGCACAACAATACAGGAAGCAAACCCAATGACTCCCTCATTTCCATGCCAAGCAAGTCTCAGCTGACAGCACCTTTGGGAGGGAAACTAGCATTATTTGCAAGCAATTGGCATATTGTCACAACAGACAAATGGATACTAGACATTATAAACAGAGGCTACAAATTTCAATTTCACACTCTTCCAAAATGAGAGGCATGCCAAACCTGCCACAAAATCAAAGGGCAGAGGCACAACTGCAAATTTCAAAGCTCCTAAACATGAGAGCTATACAAAAGGTACCTACACACCAACAAGGTCAAGGTTTTTATTCAAGACTTTTCTGGTACCAAGAAAAGGAACCGACTGGAGACCCATTTTGGACTTATCCATCCTAAACACATTCCTCCTGCCAAAATTCAAGATGCTCACATTACAGCAACTTCTTCCCATGCTGGGCAAGGAGTTTTGGCTGGTAACATTGGACCTCAAGGAGGCATACCTGCATGTCCCAATCAGACAAAGCTGCAGAAGATACCTCAGATTTCTTGCAGGTTCAATCCACTATCAATTCTCTGCATTGCCCTTTGGCTTATCTACTGCCCAGAGTATTCACAAAGTGCCTGGCATCAGTGATTGCCTACTGCAGACTTCAAGGGATACAAATTTACCCTTATCTGGACGACTGCCTGATCCAAGCGGACAGCAAACGCATACTACTGGAACATCTGGCATATGTGACACGGTTACTGCTTTCTCTGGGATATACCATCAACAAGGAGAAATCAAGACTAACACCATCTCAGAAAATAACCTTCCTGGGTGCCAACTTGGACACAAACACCCAGATGGCATATCTTACGCCAGAAAAACAAGGGCAATTATCTCAGTACTTCAAAACACTAGCAAAAAGTACCAGGCTTACTGCAAGGAAAATCCTGCAGGCTCTGGGATTCACGGCATCTTGCATTCTTCTAATCCCATGTGCAAAGCTGCATATGAGGAAACTTCAATGGTACCTAAAAAATCTATGGTCTCAACACAGTCACAGTTTGGAAGCAATTATACCAGTAATTCCATGTTTGCAAAAGGAATTTCTATGGTGGGCCCAAGCATGTCAAGTACACACAGGCCTTCCATTCTGCAAGCCTCAGGCAAAACAAGTCATAACCACAGACGCCTCAGATTACGCCTGGGGGGCGCACATGACGGACAGGTGCATTCAGGGCAGATGGTCCCAAAAGGAAAAGCACCTTCACATCAATCAAAAAGAAATGCTAGCAGTAATAAATGCAATTACAGCTTTCAAGGACTTCCTGCATCCAGGATAATTACTGATAAGAACAGACAACACCACAGTAATGTGGTACATAAACAAGCAAGGAGGAACACATTCATACCCCTTGTGCAGACTAGCCATGACTCTTTGGAACTTGGCTCTGGAAAGACAAATCGAACTTCAAGCACAGTACTTGCCAGGACTGGAAAACACACTGGCAGACCTCTAAGCAGAAATATGACAGATCCACACGAATGGAAGTTACATCCTCAGGTGTTTACAGAGATAATCCAAGCGTGGGGGAGGCCAGACATAGATCTTTTTGCCTCCCACAGGAACCATCAACTGAAAAAGTTTTGTTCAAGGACCTTTCATCCAAAGGCCTGGAAAATGGACGCCCTTTCATTCAGTTGGACAGCATGGACAGTTTATGCACTCCCACCTCTGCCCCTTCTGCCCAAGGTGCTTTTGAAAGCAAGAACAGACAAACCGAGGATGATACTGATTGCTCCAGATTGGCCAAGGCAACACTGGTATCCACTCCTGAGGAGCCTAACACATACTCCTCCCTGGTCCCTGCCTCTAATGCCTCTCCTACTGACTCAGAACAGCTACAAAACTCTTCACAGTCAGCTGAAAACACTCAACCTTGCTGCATGGAAAATTCCTTGACACCACAACAGTCCCTACTCTCCAAGGAGGTGCAGGATGTCATTTTGGAGGCCAGAAGACCATCTACTAGAAAAGCTTACTCTGCAAAATGGAAGCGGTTTTGCTGTTGGAATGAGAAAAGAGGCCAGGACCCTAGAAAATTGAACTTGCCTCAGGTTTTACAGTACCTAGCTGAACTGCTGAACAGTGGACTTTCATTTTCTTCCATAAAAATACAGGCCTCAGCCTCCTTTATTCTCTCACCCACTCTTACGACAGTTCCTCAGAGGGGCTAAGAATATAAGACCTCCAAGGAAGCAACCAATACCAGCCTGGGACCCTAATTACATACTAGAAAAATTAACATTGCCTCCCTTTGAACCTGCTGCCTCAACAGATCTGCAACATTTGTCCTGGAAAACAGCTTTCCTTCTGGCCATCACTTCAGCTCGTAGGGTTTCTGAACTACAGGCCCTCATGGCAGTGCAGCCCTTCCTCATCTTCCATCAGGACAGGGTTTCCCTTCGTACCAACCCATCTTTTATGCCAAAAGTGGTATCCAGGGTAGCCTTAAATCAAGCCATACACCTACCTACCTTTTATCCTAACCCTCAAAACAAAGGGAGAGGCTGCTTCACACTTTAGACATCCATAGGCAGCTACGTTATTATTTGGACAGAACAAAGTCCTTCAGGAAATCAGAACAACTTTTTGTGTCCTATGCCGTAGGGGCTCAAGGGAAACCAGTTACCAAACAGACCATTTCCAAGTGGATTGGCCACTGCATACAGTTTTGTTATTCCTATCATGGGAAATCTGTCCCTACTGGTATCAGATCTCACTCCACCAGGGCCACAGCCACCTCTATAGCCTTCCTCAGAGGCGTTCCTACTAAGGATATTTTGGAGGCAGCCACTTGGAGTTCTGTACATACCTTCACAAAACACTACCACCTACCCTTATATTCCAGAACAAGAGCAGGCTTTGCCACTGCTGTTTTGCAGGGCATTCTGGCTCAACCCAGTTCCTCATAGTACCTACCACCCTATGCATAGCTTTGGGACTTTACCCATCTGTGATTACTGCAGCTGTATGCACGATGAACATAGTACAGTTTTGTACCTACCATAAATGTAGATGTTCGAGTGCTAATGCAGCTGCAGTACAGGTTTCCCTCCCTCCTTCCCCACTTGGTAAAGGCATGGGGCCTAACAACTTCTTCATACCACCTGACTGGGTTATCCTGCTATGTTTTATTTGCTTGCTTACACTGATATTGCATTACATTGCATTGCCTGCATATGTAGATAAGCCTTATTTATGTATTGCCTTCCTTTTGGGGGCACCTGACATCTGGGGCAAGAAAGACTGAAGAACATGGCGTCGGCTGTGTCTTATATACTCTGGCCTTACTGACGTCAGAAGAGTAAGCGACGACAACCAACGTCGGACCAAGACTTTGGAATTCGGCCGACCGAGGGACCGCCTGACTGCTGAAAACCCATCTGTGATTACTGCATCTGTATTAGCACTCGAACATCTACATTTATGGTAGGTACAAAACTGTACTGTCTGCCTCCTCTCAGGGTGTCTTCAGACCTTCCTCTTCTTTTTCCATCAAGGCTTTCACTAAGTCTAAAGCAGCCATGCATTCTAAGAGACCAGCTACACAGGGCCCTTCTCCAGGCCCCATGCCTAAAAAACAGATGCTTAAAATGGCTGAGGATTTAATTACTCTTATCAGGGGTTCTCACCCCCCCCCGGACAAAAGGCCCAGTGTGGAGGAAGAATCCCCCCCCTCTGACCAGGCCTCCATTATTTCAGAGCACTCGGATGAACAGGAACATTCTTACTCCCCTTTTGAAGATTCTGATGCAGAGGAGTTCATTCCCTCTGTCTCCCCTCCAGAGGATTACTCATTTGGGGAAACCTTGCATACCTTAAGGGAGCACTTCCACTGGGAAGGCCAAGAGTATTCAGATTCCAAGAAAAGGCTTAGGGATTTTCTCTTGCTACCTCAGCACAGGCCTCTGGCTATACCTCCTGTCTTAGACATACTAGATGATGTGTATTCGGAGGCCTGCCTTAACCCGGATTCTTTACCTCCAGCCCCAGTCAAACCTGACCGGTACTACCGGGTTCCTGACTCACACCAATTTCTATACAAAAGCCATGCGGCTGACCCAGAAACTATCTCACAGGGCCCCACGGGAATTAAGGCCTCCACTGCTAAAAATCCTTTACCTTCCGAGAGAGATTCCAGATCTTTAGAAAGGTGGGGAAAAAAGGTATACACCTCGGCCACCTTAACCATGAGGGCATTAAACTGCCAGTTCCATATGTTAAAGTACCAACAGTTTCTGTTATCACAGTTGAGAAGCAACATGTCACAACCTGAACAACCAGACTTGAAGGAGTTGTAGGATTTGATGCATAGTACAGAACAAGTGGGTAAACATACCTTGCAATGTGGTTTTGATGCTCTGGAGGCCTCATGTAGAGCTGCTGTTACAGGATCAGTCATACGTAGACATGCCTGGCTCAAGGAGCAAACCTTACCAGATCATGTCAAAGCTAAATTACTAGATGCCCCTCTACAAAAGGATGTATTATTTGGTGTTAAAGCTGAGGAGGTATTAAAGAAAATGGAGGAAAAGTCTAAATCAATGCAAACAGTGAAAGATTTTCTACAGGTACAACCTCCACGGTTCAGTAGAAATTGGCCCTCCAAAAATTGGTCCTTTCCAGCCACGGACAGACCCCAAAGAGGTAGATACAGACGCCCGAGGGGCAGAGGGCAGTCTCAAGGATCGTTTAGAGGCAGACAATGGCAAGCTCCTACACAAAGAGGTGGTGAGGATAGTTCGCAGTCATTCAGAAAGCAAGCCCAATGACTTTCCCCTTTGCATGCCAAGCAAGGCTCAAATGGCAGCACCCTTAGGCGGAAAACTGGCATTATTTTCGAAAAATTGGCATATTGTCACAAAAGACAAATGGATCCTGGACATTATAAACAGAGGCTACAGATTCCATTTATACACCCTTCCAAAAATGAGAGGCCTGCCAAACCTGCCACACAATCAAAGGGCAGAGGCACAAAGACAAATTTCAGATCTCATGGACATGAAAGCTATTCAAGAGGTACCTACTCAAGAACAAGGTCAAGGTTTTTATTCCAGACTATTCCTGGTACCAAGGAAGGGAAAAGATTGGAGACCTATTTTGGACCTATCCATCCTAAACACATTTTTACTCGTACCAAAATGCAAGATGCTCACATTACAGCAGCTTCTTCCCATGCTGGGCAAGGAGTCTTGGCTGGTAACATTGGACCTCAAGGAGGCATACCTGCATGTCCCAATCAGACAAAATTGCAGAAGATACCTCAGATTTCTTGCAGGTTCAACCCATTATCAATTCTCTGCATTGCCCTTTGGCTTATCTACTGCACCCAGAGTATTCATGAAATGCCTGGCATCAGTAATTGCCTACTGCAGACTTCAAGGGATACAATATACCCATATTTGGATGACTGCCTGATCCAAGCGGACAGCAAGCACATACTTCTGAAACATCTGGCTTTTGTAATAATGTTGTTGAATTCTCTGGGATACACAGTCAACAAAAAGAAATCAAGGCTAATACCCTCTCAGAAAATAATTTTCCTGGGTGCCAACTTGGACACACACACCCAGATGGCCTACCTCACGCCAGAGAAACAGGGGCAACTAACTCAATGCTTCAGAAAACTAGCAAATTTCACCAGGCTGACTGCAAGGAAAATCCTGCAGGCTCTGGGATTCATGGCATCTTGCATCCTACTAATCCCATGTGCAAAGCTGCATATGAGGAAGCTTCAATGGTACCTGAAAAACCTATGGTCTCAACACAGCCACAGTTTGGAAACAATATTACCACTAATTCCATGTCTTCAAAAGGAATTTCTGTGGTGGGCTCAAGCATGCCAAACAAACACAGGTCTCCCATTCTGCAAGCCTCAAGCAAATCAAGTCATCACAACAGACGCCTCGGACTACGCCTGGGGGGGCGCACATGACAGATCGGTGCATTCAGGGCAAATGGTCCCAAAAAGAAAAGCACCTTCACATCAATCAAAAGGAAATGCTAGCAGTAATAAATGCTATTACAGCTTTCAAAGACCTTGTGCATCCAGGTCAACTATTGATAAGGACAGACAACACCACAGTAATGTGTTACATAAACAAACAGGGAGGAACCCATTCATACCCCCTATGCAGGCTGGCCATGTCACTTTGGAACATGGCTCTGGAATTACAAATCGAACTTCAAGCACAGTACTTGCCAGGCAAGGAAAACACGCTGGCAGACAACCTAAGCAGAAATATGACAGATCTACACGAATGGAAGTTGCATCCTCAAGTTTTTACAGAGATAGTACAAGCATGGGGAAGGCCAGATATAGATCTCTTTGCCTCCCACAAAAATCACCAATTGACAAAATTCTGCTCAAGGACTTTTCATCCACAGGCCTGGAGAGTGGATGCTCTCTCTTTCAGTTGGACAACAATGACAGTTTATGCCTTTCCGCCTCTTCCTCTGCTGCCCAAAATTCTATTAAAAACCAGAGCAGACAAGACCAAAGATGATTCTCATTGCTCCAGACTGGCCAAGACAGCACTGGTATCCACTCCTGAGGAGCCTGACGCATTCTCCACCATGGACCCTGCCTCTAATGCCTCTTCTTCTCACTCAGCACAGCTTCAAAACTCTTCACAGTCAGCTGAAAACACTCAATCTGGCCGCATGGAAGATTCCTTAACATCACAACAGACCCTACTCTCCAAGGAGGTGCAGGATGTCATTTTGGAGGCCAGAAGGCCGTCTACTAGAAAAGCTTACTCCGCAAAATGGAAACTTTTTTTGCCTGGAATGAGAAAAAGGGCCAGAATCCTGGAAAACTGAATTTACCTCAAATACAGTATCTAGGTGAGCTGCTAAGCAGTGGACTTTCATTTTCTTCCATCAAAATCCATGCCTCAGCCATTTCTGCAGAATACAACACTGATCCACCTTTATTCTCTCACCCCCTCTTAAGACAGTTCCTCAGAGGGGCGAAGAACATAAAACCCCCAAGGAAACAACCAATACCTGCTTGGGACCTCAATTTCATTCTAGAAAAGCTGACCTTGCCTCCCTTTGAGCCAGCTGCCTCAACAGATTTGCAATATTTGTCCTGGAAAACAGCTTTCCTTCTGGCTATCACCTCAGCTCGCAGGGTATTGGAACTACAAGCCTTCATGGCTGTGCAGCCTTTTATCATCTTCCATCAGGACAGAGTTTCCTTACGAACCAACCCGTCCTTTATGCCAAAGGTGGTATCCAGGGTAGCTTTGAATCAGGCTATCCACTTACCGACCTTTTACCCTAATCCTCAAAACAAAGGGGAGAGACTACTGCATTCCTTGGACATCCACAGACAGCTGCGTTATTATTTGGACAGAACAAAGCCTTTCAGAAAAACAGAACAGCTCTTTGTGTCCTATGCTATAGGAGCTCAAGGGAAGCCAATTTCCAAACAGACAATCTCAAAATGGATAGCCCACTGCATATGCTTTTGTTACTCTTTTCATGGTAAAACTGTACCTGCAGGCATCAGATCTCACTGCACAAGGGCCACAGCTACCTCTGCAGCTTTCCTCAGAGGAGTTCCTACCAAAGATATTTTGGAAGCAGCCACTTGGAGTTCTGTGCATACCTTCTCCAAGCACTACCACCTACCATTATACTCCAAAACTAGAGCAGGCTTTGCCACTGCAGTCTTGCAGGGCATCCTGGCTCCTCCTAGTTCCACCTAGTGCCTACCACCCTTTTCTTAGCTTTGGGATTCTACCCATCTGTTATGACTGTAGCTGTATGCACGATGAACATAGTACCGTTTTGTACCTACCATAAATGTAGATGTTCGAGTGCTAATACAGCTGCAGTCCAGGTTTCCCTCCCTCCTTCCCCTCTTGGGACAGGCCTGTTGGCTACCACCCCCTCATACAACCTGATTGGGGTATTCATTTATGGTGTATTTGCTTGCAACTACTATATTTTGATTATATTGCATTGCTTTATTTTATAAATTTATGTATTGCCTTCCTTCTGGGGGCACCTGACATCTGGGGCAAGAAAAACTAAAGAAAATGGCGTCGGCTGGTTCCTTTATACCCCTGTCACACTGACGTCAGGGAAGAAGCGACCACAACCGACGCCGGACCTAGACTTTGGAATTCGGCCGAACGAGGACCCGCCTGACGGCAGGAGAACCCATCTGTTATGACTGCAGCTGTATTAGCACTCGAACATCTACATTTATGGTAGGTACAAAACTGTACTTTCTTACACTCCCGCCCTCCTTCCCCCTCCGTGTTCTGGAGGAACAGGTACGACTCGTGGCTGGTTGTCTTTCTCACGGTTCTCTGTGACTGCCTGTGCCTATGTATGCGTGCGTAGTCAGTCAGGTATAACATATTGCCTGTATCTATCATTATCTTTTAGGTACATACGTGTATAGGTATGTTTGGTGCGTATGCATGTGTAGGCAGGTATATTTTTTGTTGCCTGGTTTCTTTGCAAACTAGATGTGAGGGTTAGCAGCAGGGGATCATGGGATAGGGACTGTGCCTCGAGCTTCTCTTAGACGCAGAGCTTGGAATGTGGCCGACTCTGAGCCGAGGGATCGGCTCCGAACCCGTGTGCAAGAACAAAGGTGAGATGAACAACTCACATGGAACGTTATGATAAGAACATAACTTCTTTTTCTAGTAGAGTTTTTAGTCGAATCTAGAGCAGAACTTGTGAAAAAAGCGACAAGTTAGTAGGGCATGTAAAATTTTGCATGATCACTATAAAGCTCAGAAGAGGTTAGAAATGATTGGGAAGAGAACAGTGGAAGGAGTTTTTAGTTGAATCTAGAACAGATGTTACTGTTATAAAGGATTTTTAGTAGGGTGTATAAAATGTTGCATGATAACTATAAGAATCTATCAGTGGAAGTTAGATTCTCAATTGGAGGAGAGATGTATGGCTCCCAAGTATGCAGCAAAGTCCAGAAGATTTAGGATCTTTGCTTGGAAGTGTCTGCATAGCTATTTTTATACCCCAAGCAGACTGTAAAGAATTTGTTGACAGGTAGATAGCAAATATTGAAGGCGTCATGAGAAAGAAAGAGGTAACTGGAAACTTATGTTTTGGGAGTGTAATAACTTGGCAGATTTAAAAAAAAACCTATAGAGTACTTTGCCAGAAATATTGGGTGAGCAAATGGCCATAACTAAGGAGATGATTATTTTGAGCTGGGACACAGGATCTGAATTGCCTAGACATTGTAAGATCTTACTAAGTTTACTTCTGTTTGCTGCCAATAAAGCAATTACTTCTTCTTTGTCTTTCAACTGTTCCCGTTAGGGGTCGCCACAGTGGATCATCTGTTTCCATTTCTTCCTCTCCTTCACATCTTGCTGTGTCACACCAACCACCTGCATGTCCTCTCTCACCACCTCCATAAACCTTATCTTAGACCTTCATCTTTTTCCTCTTACGTGGCAGCTCCACCTTTAACAACCCTTTCCCAATATACCCAGCACCCTCCTCAGCACATTTCCAAACCAGCGCAATCTTGCCTCTCTGGCTTTGTCTCCAAACTGTCCAACATGAGCTGACCCTCTAATATACTGATTCCTAATCCTATCCATCCTCGTTACACCCAATGCAAATCTTAACATCTGTAACTCTGCCACCTCCAGCTCTGACTCCTGCCTTTTTGTCAGTGCCACCGTCTGCAACCCATATAACATAGCTGGTCTCACTACCCTCTTGTAGACCTTCCCTTTCACTCTTACTGGTACCCGTCTGTCACAAAGGTTCCCTATTACATTCGCGAAGGTCCACTTACCAGAATACAGAAACGTTGACACGTATACGTCGAAACGCGAAAACATCGATTGTCCTGAAGTGCGAAATCTGAAATGTCGAATCATCATGGTTGCGGTATAGCTCCGTAAGGTAAGTGTGCGATAGTACGGACCTTAGGGTTAGGGTGCGGGTTAAGGTAAGTGCATAGATAGTAATAGTGTGCAATAATTACGGACCTTAGGGTGTGGGTTAAGGTAAGTGCATAGAAAGTAATATATGTAAGGTTTAGTGTAGGGTTTTGGTTAGTGTATGTATGTGGTTTATTTATTTTGTTTGGGTAGGTAGTATGTAGCGTGCAGTGGGGTTGGACAGCTATGGTGGTTTGGGATTTTGAATTTCGTGGTTTAGGGTGATCGATGTAGTCACAGTTTGAGTAATATGTGTCGATGATTCCGTATTCGATGTTTCAGACTTTTGCGGTTATAATATAGACCCTGTCACAAATCAGTTCTGACACTCTTCTCCACCCTGCCTGTGCTCTCTTCTTCACCTCTCTTCCACACTCACCATTTCTCTGAACTGTTGATCCCAAATATTTAAACTCATTCACCTTCTCCAGCTCTACTTCCTCCATCCTCACCATTCTTTTGTCCTCCCTCTCATTCACACACATATATTCTGCCTTAATCCTGCTGACCTTCATTCCTGTCCTCTCTAGAACATATCTCCACCTCTCCAGGGTCTCGTCAATCTGTTCCCTACTCTCACTGCAGATCATAATTTCATCCGCAAACATAGTCCACAGGGACTGCTGTCTGACTTCGTCTGTCAACCTGTCCATCACCATTGGAAATAAGAAAGGGCTCAAAGCTGATCCTTGATGTAAGCCCAACTCTACCTTAAACGCATCCTTCACGCCTACCACAGACCTCACCAATGTCACACTACCCTTGTACATATTCTGTGCCACTCCTAACTTCCTCATACAATACCACAACTCCTCTCTAGGCACCCTGTCATATGCTTTCTCCAAGTCTACAAAGACACAATGCAACTGCTTCTGACCTTTTCTATACTTCTCCATCAACACTCTCAGAGCAAACATCGCATCTGTAGTGCTCTTTCCTGGCTTGAAACTGTACTGCTGATCACTAATCATCACCTCCCTTCTTAACCTAGCTTCCACTACTCTCTTCCATAACTTCATGCTGTGACTGATCAGTTTTATCCCTCTGTAGTTACTGCAGCTCTGCACATCATCCTTATTCTTAAAAATCGGTACCAAAACACTTCTCTACTCCTCAGGCATCCTCTCACTTTCCAAGATTTCATTAAAAAATCTGGTTAAAAACTCCACTGCCATCTCTCCTAAACAACTCCATGCTTCTACAGGTATGCCATCTGGACCAACAGCCTTTCCATTCTTCATCCTCTTCATAGCTGTCCTACTTAGTCCTTGCTAATCCATTGCACATCCTGATTCACTATCCCCACATCATCCAGCCTTCTTTCTGTCTCATTCTCTTCATTCATCAACCCCTCAAAGTACTCTTTCCATCTGCTCAACACACTCCCCTCACTTGTAAGTATGTTTCCCTCATTATCCTTTATCACCTTTACCTGCTGCACATCTTTCCCAGCTCAGTCCCTTTGTCTAACCATTCGGTACAGGTAATTTTCTCCCTCCTTAGTGTCCAACCTTTCATACAACTCTTGATATGCCTTATCCTTAGCCTTCACCACCTTTGTCTTCGCCATACGCCTCATCTCCTTATACTCCTGTCTACTTTCTTTATCTCTCTGACAATCCCACTTCTTCGCCATCTTCTTTCTCTGTATGCTTTCCTGTACTTCCTCGTTCCACCACCAGGTCTCCTTATCCTCCTTTCTCTGTCCAAATGTCACACCAAACACCTTTCTAGCTGTCTCCTTTACTAGCTCTGATGTAGTTACCCAGCTGTTCGGTAGCTTTTCACTGCCACCCAGTGTCTGTCTTAACTCTTCCCTGAACTCCACCTCACAAACACCCTTTTTCAACTTCCACCATTTCAACCCAGTCACTGGGTCATGTTGGTGAAGGGAACAGAGGGGATGAGGAATTGATGGGTAGGTATGGTATTAAGGAGAGGAATGCAGAGGTCAGGTGGTGGTGGATTTTGCGAATAGGATGGACATGGCTGTGGTGAATACGTATTTTAAGAAGGAGGAGGAGCATAGGGTGACATACAAAAGTGGAGGAAGATGCACACAGGTGGATTATATCTTATGTAGGAGGGCCAGTCTAAAGGAGATTGGAGACTATAAATTGGTGGCAGGGAAAAGTGTAGTTAGGCAGCATAGGGTAGTGGTCTGTAGGATGATGTTGGTGATCAAGAAGAGGAGGGAGGATTGTGAGGGCAGTGCCAAGGCTCAAAAATAAAGCAATTACTAGAAAATGGAAATCAAATACAATTGGTTTAAACTTTGAAGTATTGAATATTATAAAATAGTTAAAGATCTAGAAGAGGGAACTTTAGAAAAAGGAAGGAACAAATTACATAGAAAAAATGCAAATTATGGGAACATTACTTGCAGAATAATGAAGAGGAGTGAGGTTTAAGGGGAAGGGAGGAATTCAGCAATTTATGTAATGTTAGATGATAGAACGAAAAGGTATATGATGTATAATGTTTTAAATTGGAAAAAAAATAATATGGTTTGTTTTATTTTCTGTTAATGTATGTTTGGCCATGCCTTAAGTGATTATTAAATTGTTTTGTCACCTTTATTAAATTAAGGTAACATAAAATAAAATTTACAAGAGTCAAAACAACATGAATTTCCTCCATATCGAATTTTACCCCTCTTGCACCAACAAATCCATTGAAGATCTGTAATTTCTTCTTCAAACTACCAAACATACTGTCTCTTATGTCATACATAAAAAGTGCAGTTTTCAGGTCCTTCTCTCCTTCTTTGGAGTTTTGTTTACAGTACTGTATCCACATTGCCCACCATATAATAAATCTGCTATTGTGTCCTTTTAACCTTTGTTCCTGTTCCCTTCTTAGATCTCTAGAAGCTTTTAAACCTCTTTTTACTGTTGGAGTAATTGCTTGCTTCCATTTCTTCATAACAGCCTTCTTCACCAGTAGTCCTATCATTACCATCTCTGTAATGTTGGTTTCTTCTACTAGTACTTTAGGAACCCAAAGAAAATAGTTTGTTAAAACTACCTTCTCTGGGTAAGCTCTATAGTTATTTGAACCAGGTCTTTTCTAAATTTAGATAATTTTATAGCAGGTCTAGAATATATGCCACCAATCATCCTTGTCCTCTTCTAAACACCTCCAGCATGCATTCTGTGGTTTGGGAAACATTTTCTTAATTCTAGCAGGTGTGTAAAATTATTGTGCAGGCACTTCCAGGAAATTGTACAAAGCTTCCTAGATTTAATTGCTTTCCCTGGCATTAAACATTGCTGTTTCCAGTGTACTGATGTTTCATTTTCCAACATTCTAGCTCATTCTTCCTTCATTTTTCCTGCTCGGTTTTTAATATCACAAGCTATTCTGTGCAAACTGGTTATTGCCTTGTTTTCGTTCACCCTTCCTTTTTTCATATCTTGCAGTCATTTGATCAACTTTGGCTACTGTTCTTTGTTCAGTTTGTCTGCTTACCCTCTTTTAAGTGCTTGATGATTAATCCACTGGGGAGGTTAAAGTTCATTTTTATATCTAACTAATCCATTATACCATTTTCTCGTATTTGAGATCAGTATTTTATTTTAGATCCCAATAATCTTCATCTCCGTGCTGCCATTTGGTTTCTCCTATCACTTAGTCTCCCCCCTCCGGTGGCAAAACATCTTGTGTCCACTCTCTTAAACGTTTAGACAAAATCAGGTTATTTTCTCACTTTGTCCATCAAGGATTGTTGCCATCTATGCCCCCCCAAAAAAAATTCCAATACATCAACTCTTGTTTAATCTCAGAACTAATTCCCATAACATTTCCTTCCACTTCAGAAAGACTGGTACTCCACCCTCAGGTACTGCCTTAATTTGCTGCTCCCAGTCCACCTTCCTCTTTTAATATTGTGACCCAGTCCTAACTAGCCCTTGACTTGCAAGCTGTTCAGAGAAAGTCCCTTGTCCATTGTTTAGCTCTGTTGAGTAATTTAAAATTTAGTGGTGGTCAAAAAGCTTAGGCCAAATATATATATATAAAAATAGGACAAAAGCATACCAATGTGCTAATTCCTGCTTTAGAAACTTCTACTTCTGGTGATTGATCTTGTGGCTACTAATTTATTTTTGTGAGATTTCTGCATTGATTTCTCCTAAGTTTCACATAACCATATACCCAAATATTTAAACTCACCATCTTTTTTAAGTATAGTTTGCTTCTCCTCAAAAGGAAACACTTCTTCCATATTTATCCTAATTGTTCTGGTTTTCTGTTTATTAACTTTTAACCAGATAATTGTTTGGGAGTTGAAAATGTTAAAAATACGTCATACATAAAAAGTGTAATTTTTAGATCCTTCTTTCCCAAGTGAAATGCCCTCACTTCCAATTTTCTGATGGCTGCAGCCGCTGGTTCCATGTACAAAGCAAAAATAAAGGAGACAATCTGCAGCCTTGCCTGTGTCCCTTAAAAAATAAGTCTGATGATTCAGAAAGTGGTGCAGCTGAAACTTTTACTTGTGGTGTTGTATTCTGGTATATTCAATTTATTAATATTACAACGACTCTGCAAACCAAATCCTTTTTAACACAGCAAACAACAATGACCACTTCACTCTATCAGATGCCTTTTCTGCATTCATTGATAAGATCACTACTCTTTTTTACTTTTAGCTTGACCAATGGTCATTAAAGTTCTAATTGCATTGCTGAGTGTTCTTTTACCCTCCACAAATCCATGCTGATCATTATTTAGTTGTAATTTAATGATTTTTGCTAATCTAGTGGCTGTTAAGGTTATGAAAACATAATCATAATTTAAGACTGTTTTTGGTCTGTATGAGCTGGGAAAAGTTAGATCCTTCTCCTCCTTGTGTATTATTGATAGTATCCAACCATCATGAATGAGGGATTATGTTTGAGGATGTAACCTCATTCATTATTCCTGCCAAAATCTGTTGTAGTTTTGGTCCCCGTCACTCAATGGGGATACCATCTGGGCCTGGGGTTTTACCAGATGCTTGTTTCCTCCTGGCCTGTTTCGACTGTTCTAAGGAAATTTCCTTAACTAAATCACACATTGCTTGTTTTTGCAGAGTGGGCAAAGAGATGCAACTTAGAAAATTATCTGTCTCTTTGTTTTCCCTGTATCTCCCTTAAATATAATGCTTCGTAGTAATTAACATAGGTAGCCAAGAAATCCTTTACCTAGCTTGCCATCTGCCCATTTCCCCCTCCCTGCGGTTTATAATTCTGTCTATCCACTCTCTGTTGTCTCAACTTTGCAGCTAGTGCCTTGAGAGATTTAGTGAAAGTGGTGGTGTACAAGTCTTTACCACTACTCTGAGACATAACCCTGGTGTCTGCCTGTCTCTGAATTTCTTTTAAAATATTTTGTAGCCTCTGTTTTCTTATCCCTTGCTGCATCCTTAATAATCTTAACTGCTCCATGTCTTCTTTCCTTTTCTGATTAAATAACTTTCTTTGAAGATGCAAGTATTCTTCTATTCTTTTTACTAGTTTTTCTTAACACTTGTCCCACTTGTGTAAATCACCATTTTTTACTTTCTTTAACAGTCCTCCTAAATTGTTTTTAATCCCACTATTAAAATTATTCTCTAACTAACAAACAGGAAACCTTCAGTTGGTTTCTCTGTTCTTAACTTAATCTAAAGTGACTCTGCAGCAAATAAAGGAATGAGTTGAAAATTGTTATACCCACAGTGATACTAAATAAACTTATACAGTGCTGTCATGCAACATATATTTTTTATCTACTCTAGATCACCTTTTATATTTGGGACTGTAATACTTAAAACCTTCCACTTGTCTGGGAGCTGCTTTCCGCACATCTACCAACCCAACAATTCTAAAGTTTTTCCTATTGTTTGAATTTAATATTTTCCCATTCTTCTTTTATATCCATGTTAGACGAAATCATACTCCAGTACCCTATAATGACTAATTAAATGAAAACAAATGATCTGTAATAATACTTTCCTAATAAATCTCTTTCTAGCTTTGTGTTGTAAATAAAGTATTGCCAAGGTAATCTTAATTCCTTGACAGTAACCATTCACTGCTGCATAACATTCCCTTTCATCTTTTAACTCATTAATAATTTCCAGTTGAAAATCTGTTATGTCCCTACACCTTGCACTTTCATATGCTGAACTGAACTAACCATTATTTCACACCTCTTTATTCTAAGTTTGCTATGCTGTCCTTATTATTAAGTGTGTCTCCTGAATAGCCACTGTCTAAAGATCCTGCTTCTTAGTAAAATTTATTTTCCTTTCCTTTTTATAGAATTTGCCCATCCATTAACATTCCACATGCGTTTTCTTATTTTTCCCATCAGTTACTTTGGTTGCCTTCGTCCTGAACTGAAAATACTGTATTTTAATACTACAACTGTAGAATTTTAATTCCATATGTGCTAGCCCTTTGAAACCTTCCCTTTTTAGTCTTTTGCCACAGATATCCAAAAATGCTTCACTTTTTGTTGGTGCTAAAACTTGCCCTTGTTTGCATATTTAAGCATACAGTTAAATGAAAGTCATTTTTAATAGATTAAACCCATAACAGCTGTATGTGTATATATAATAGTCTTGCTTCCAATGTGGGAGACACAGACTGTTTCAAAGTGCAGACATTTGCCCCACTCATAATTTTCTTCAGGGTGCAAGCAGACATTTTTCAAAAGGCAGCTTACTTCCAACTGCTTTGCCAGTTTCTTTTACTGTCCTTCTCACATGTGGTTTTACTTTTTGTCTTTAGTTATCATACCCTAACAGTTATAGCCACAGCTAATATATCATACTCTACTCTTCTGTTTTATCATGTCTTATTCCTCTCCCATTTTTCATACAGTCACGCCATTCTCCATGCTCACATTCTACACCTCTATTGTCTAGCTTACAAAAACTGCAACATCTTGAAAGTTAACTCTTAATTTAAAACAAATGTAGTTTTAAAAATTATTAATATTGGCTTATTCATTAATGATTGTTATTACATTACTGCTACAGTTTTCGAAGCTCATAAACAAAATATGCATTGTCAAAAAACCCCCCACAAATTTTAAAACTTAAATCTCTGGTTCTCACTGTTGTTAAAAGAAATAGTAAAAGTTTCACAAGTGTTATTTTAACGTAAAAATAAGAATGATTAATTTAATAATTCGTCTAGCAAGAGCCTCCTTAGTCCAGACAGTACCATTTTGGTATTTGTTTCTCAGTCTATGAGGTAGCAGCCACGTGCTATATCCCCCTGTATAGCTGCTTCAGCATGGCCATACGCGTGTGAAACAGAGTAAGCTTATCTGTGCAGCATCCCTCGTATGTTAATGTTCCTTCACCAACCCCCTTGAAGGCATAAAGATCTAGTGATGCCAGCCTTATCTTGCAGAGTCTTGTAACGTTTGAGTACTGGAAAAAAGTTTTTTCTTCAATTGTCTGTCCACTGCTATACTTGCTGCCCACCAGTGATGGTTGCTCTTGCCTCTGCCACATTGTCTACTGCTGTTAATGCAGTAGTAGATTCCTTTTCTTTCAGGCATGGCTTCTTCTAGAGTAGAGAAGGCTTTTATTCCTCCTTTTAAATGCAGTTTAATAATTGCTGGATAGACTAGTTTATACCCAATACCTTTAAGTTAACAATGACACTCAGCTGGTACGAATGCTGTGGGCTTTTTCCTGGTCATGGAGGGATAGTCTTGATCAATAAAAATAGAAGAGTTACCAGTCTCTATTCTATGTCTTGGCCTCCACAGCTTACAATGAACTCTTTCTTTTAAGTTCAAACGTAGGAAAGCATATCAGAATCCGTTTCATCAGTATCTATCCATTTCGCCAGTTTGTTCATTTTTATAAAGCCCTGTGCAGTGTCTCCCTTCTAATCCTTCCTGGACACATTTATCCTTAAGTTTTTCCTCATTGCACAGTCATCTTAGTATGTAGTTTTATCATGTAAAAAGTCAGTCTGGATACTGAGGCAGCCAATCCTGTTTTCAGTTCTTCATTGTCCTGGAATAACATTGTAGGACATCTGGATGTTCATTAACTGCCTCTGTAATGTCCTGTACAGTTTTCTCATTTTCCATAATGCATCTGTAGACTGTGTTTATTTTCCTGACTGCTTGAAACTCATTTTTAGAGTTACTTCCTTGACAACCTACTAGGTCAGAGTTAGGGCTTTATCCCTGTATGCCACCTGTGAGTTGCATGCAGTCACTTGTGATGTGTTTAGTTTTTCTTTCCAAATGTGTTTTTCCCTTGAAATTGTACAGTTAGGCTTAAGTTGCAAGATCTAAGTCTGGTACTGCCACGTGGGAGGCAATAAGTTCGTTGTCTGTTTTAAAATGAAATGCAAATATGTTGCCTTCAATCTGCCAGGATATTTCAACAGTATTTGTGTAATGCATTGCTGAAAAGTTTGCTTGTTGAGCATTGTGTATGTCTTTTAAGTTATCCATTGATAAAGGGTTGCAGACTTTTCTTCTTTTGCATTATTTATTTCACATTATCCCTTTACATATCAGTAATTCATTTACTGTGTTATAGAATTCTTAGTTTGTGCATTATTTAGTTATGGCAGTTGATCACAGTTTGTTTCATCTAGGTTATAAACATTGTCTTATAAAGTAGTAGTGGTGAAGCTATAACAAAATTATCTAGCACCACAGAAGTGGAAGAGTTCTTATGATGATGGATATTTAGTTCTGTGATGCTGTTTGCATTGAGTGTGTGTGTGTGTTTGTGTGTGTGCATTCGCATGTGTGCGAGAGAGAACGATGTATAGGTTCATAGGTAGGTACAAGGCTATCAGCCCTAGGGCCTATACAAGCCTAGCCAAAAAGGTACCCTGGCTTTCACCATCCAAGAAAATTATTTTCCTGTGCCCCTGTTGAGCAGAGCCAAGGAGGGTGATTCCTGGGGTGAATTTCCCATTTCCCATCCAATCATCAAGATTTTTCTTGAGTGCTAATGAGGAGCTTTGTTTGATATAGATAGGTAGTTTGTTCCAGAGTATGGGAAGTCTCTGGGACAGGAATCTATCCCTCCAGCATGTTCTGTTTATTGTGGTGACAAGGTTTAGGTCCCTAGAGCATGTAGCTCAGAGGGATTGGGATTTCTTTAAGTGGAGCATGTCCAACAGCTCTGGGTTTGACATAGCTTTGTATGTTAGGCAGAGATTGCTCTGAGTAGGCGATATGTGACGGAGTATAGCTGGATTTTTTTGAGACGGTCTACGTAAGGCATCTGTTTGAGGCTGGTGATCCTCTTTATGAGGTATTTCTGCGCCTTTCAAGTTGTTGTAGATGTCTTGTGAGGTACATACCAAAAGGGGTGTTGTACTCTATAATGGGTCTAATGAGTGATGAGTAGAGGGGAACAATTACCTCTTTTTTTCTGGATGAGAAACCTTTTGTGATGTGGTGTGCCACGTAAAAGGATTTCGTGATCACTGTGGCGATGTGATTATCAAAGGAGAGACTACTGTCCACCTGTGTCCCAAGGTCTCTTATCATACTTTCAGTGTTAAGTAGACTACCACCTATGTGGTGGCTCATGGGTACAGAGTTTATACCAAAGGGGTTGAGAGTGCACTTTTTGGCATTGAGCTTGAGGCCATGGCTTTGACACCAGGCATCTGTCTCAGTGAGGCCCTTTTTAGGATGTCTACATCATTAGGAGTTTCAGTTATGGCTCCTAGTTTGTAGTCATCTGCGAACTTCGTTAGCCAAAGACCTTCTCTGTTAGCCTGTACTTCAGAAAAGTAGATACCAAGCAGGAGAGTACCCAGGACTGAACCCTGTGGTACTCCACTTGTCACTGGTCTGAAGTCGGATTTGGAGTTTTCACAGTGTGGGTTCTCTCAGTGAGCCAGTTGGCAACCCATCTTGTGACATAGGGATTTATACCTCGTTTGCAACTGAACTTTATGTATACAGTATGGTATAAAAGCCTAAATAAATGGGAGTCACTGTGTTAGTTTCATCTTGAGAGTAAGTTATTTTAACTTGATTAATTTAAATCTATTTAATGTTCTGTATTCCTAAAGCAGACCTTAAGAATGCACAGCTTTATGTTCTAAATTGTTTCTTTCCCTAGATCTGGTGGCAGTCTTATGTCCAAAAGGTCCTTTGCGTATGCTGGTGGAAACCGCTCAGGAAAGAAATGAAACCCTGTTTCCAGCTCTGATTTATTCTTGTAAGTATTTTATGTTGTTGATCTGAAAGGCAGCAGTTAATAATTGCCTTGAGAGATTGTTGTTTATTCATGTATTACTCTGTCTAATTTGCCTAACTGTGTTGATATCTAGAGCTGTCCTCCTCTCTCCATTTTCATTAACCAATTAAGTGGTCTGGTCAAGCTAGCCTTTTTCAGCCATGACTCTGGTCACACAGTGACAGTTGTCATAGTTATGAGGAGTATGTTACAACATATGCATATTAAGTTGCTCTGTAATTTTCATTTGATACTTAGTGGTACCAAAATATTAAAGTATAAAAGTAAATATATATGGAGGAGCATTAGATGTGCATGTTATTTTGTCATACTGAGGTAATTAAAAAGTATAACTGTCATTAAGGCAACTTCTGATATGCACAGCATGCACGTGAAAGTGAGTTTGATAGTTCATTTGTTGAAAAAAGTCATTAAAAGTTGTGTGGTGAGGGACAGGTGGTGTAAATGGAGTTGACAGTTTTAAAAAGGTTGAAGGGAGTGGTAATGACTGGTTAATGTGATAGCTTGTTAAGTACAGAATTGTGTAAGATGTTGCTAATTTTCAAGCTTATGAAATTGAATGATGGGATTTATAATAGTGAGAGATTAATAATGTTGTTAGGAACAGTGATAAGGAGGTTATTTTAATTGGAACAGTGTGGCACTTAACATACGATTAGATGGAAAAATGAATGCGAAAAAGTAGAGTAGAAACCTAAAAATTAAAGAAAAGCTTTTGTTGTAATTGTAATTATGGAGGTGACTGTGGATGAAGGGTTTCGAGGGAGTTATTTGTGGGATGCATTTACACATGGAGGATGTTTGAAAACGAATATGTCTGAATTGTTTGAAGCTGTCCAATGTAGATTGGTACAAGTGTTAGTGGATATCGCATTTCATACTGCTGATCCTTGAAGTAATTATTATTTGGATTGTTCTTTTAGCATTTGATCTTTTTATGTGGGAAGATTGTTTTTGGTGTTCTACTCTGTGTAAGAAGAGGACATGCCATGAACTGCTCTGCATTTGAAAATTGTTTTCCTGCTACTCCCTTAGTAGAATGTTTTTGACTACCCCTGTACTCTGTATGGGGAAGATGTTTCAGTAGTTACTTAAGTACACAGGCAATCGTGTGCAGTAATTACTACTAAAGATATTCAAATATTCAAGTGTGAATGATGATGAGATGATGATGATGTTGAAGGTGGCCAGGATTCTTGTAGTCATGAAATGTTTGTATCATGTTTAAGTGTGCAGGTATTGTATAACTGTCTGTATGTTAAATTATCTTCCCTGGGTTAAAAAAGCCAGAAGGAGCAGCTTTGTAAATGTTATTTTTTCTGAGTTGCTTAGTGTCAGGATATTCCTTTAGGACACATTCATTGGTTCGTGTATTAGTCGAAATTAAATTCTTTCTAACCTGTCTGTATGGTATAACAGAAGTTCAGTGTTTTAGTCTTTTTTTTGTGCATTCTGTTTATTTTTGGATTTTGCAAGTGTAATAATAGCTCTGTAAATTCATTTCTGCCTTAGGCGTTATGTTTTAGAACTAGATGGAGACAATTCAGTTGCTGAAGTCCAAGAATGGGACAAACCAACACAGTAAAATGATTTATGTTTTGTTTAATAAAACACCATGAGCTTTTAATACAGCAGAATCTTCTGTTAGCAGTTAAAACTAAGTTGTTAAAGTGGGTGGTAGGTATAAAGTGTCTTGTGCTGAGTAAACATCATCAGAGCTTCCAGACATTTGCAGTCTTTATTAGGAAGAGTGTGCCTGGCCTTGTGGCCTGCATGGATTTACCTTGCCTTGGCTAAGATCATGCTCTGTCGTCAGTGAACTCTGTTCTTTCTTAAGTGCTCATGCTTTAGTCTACAGTTATAAGACATTGTAAGAAGATGCTTGCCGGTAGCACTCTATGCATAAATGTTGTGTCTCTTCGGAGTAACACCATACTAGTGGGATGGCTGTTACCAGGCTTCACTGTTATACCCAGAAGAGTGTTTCGCATTGGGCACCAGAGGATATACATTTGACATTAAAGTTCTCGTACTTTGTTGTCCTTGCGTATTGGGAATATAAAGAACATACTTTACTGGAGTTCATTTTTCTGTCTTGCCTTGATGATTGCAGATGTTTGCCAGTGATGATAGTTTTTTTTTTTTTTAAGTAATTAAGAAAATGTGTGCCAGACTGCCTTGACTAGTTGTAACGTATCTTTATAAGGTGTCATTCCCTTTGTATTGTTATACTGTTACAGAATTATGTTCTACGGGTCTGTGTCATAGTTAACAAAGGGACCATGGAACACTTCACTCACCTGGATATCAAGTAATGAAATAAAGTTAAAAAGAAAAAAGAACTCTTTCATGCAGCAGACTAATCCACTGTATTGCCACAGTGGCCAATACAGGCTAAATATAACTATAGCAGTTGTAGCCATTTTCCAGTCATAGACTTTCTTTACCTAGAGTTAAAACCTTTTCAAGGCAACATGCTAATCATTTATAATGTTATGTTACTCATACAAGCTAAACAGCGCTGAGTATGTACTGTGCATATTTTGTACATCAGTACAGTAATGAGATTAGGTCACACATAACAGAGTTAGTGAGATTGATGAAGGTGGGTCGGAGGAAATTTGTTGTAGGCATTCACCATACAGATGTTCTTCACGTTTCACTGTTGCAGTCATTACATTTGGGTAATGTGCTGGAAGGTTGCCCTCAGTCGGCCTGATTAACAAAGTCTTGGGTCCTGCGTCGGTTGCTGTCCCTTCTTCCATAACATCAGGTCATCAGGGGTATAAAACATGCATCCGACGCCATTACATCAGTCTTTCGTGCCGTGCGGTGCCCGAAGCAGAAGCAGTTCGCAAGTGCCGGTCGGCTGACTCCTGAAATTTTCGTTTTCGAGTTTCAGAACTGAAGTCTTCAACTTAAAGCTAAGTACCCCGTTGGGGAATTTTTTTCTTGCTCCTTACTGATGTCAGTAAAAGTTAATAATTGCATTACTTGTGGAAAGCAAATACCTCACAAAGATGTTAATTCTTACTGTATTCCTTGCCTAGGCCCTGACCACGATGTACCTTGCTGTCAGTTTTGTGCTTTATTTAATCAGCTCACTATCCGTCGTTGGTACATTTTTGCTTCTAAATATTTTGGTTCTCAGTTTAATTATCCAGAAATGTCGTCGGTTAGCCATCCGACTACCGGGATACAGAAAAAACACAAAGATAAAGACAGAGACAAGCCACCGAGGTCCAAAACTGCCGAAGACGGTTCTCCTAAGCCAGTCGTCAGTTCGTTGGTACTTAGTGAGGCGCTTTTGCAGCCCCTGATACCCTCTACTTCTCATTCGCAGGTCTCTACTGAGACCCATTCGGAGTCCGGTATGTCGCGAGAGGCTTCACCTATGGAACCCGCGGATGTCGCTATCTTGGATGGGTCCGGAGCCGCTGTGCATGCACCGACTTCTGAGGGTGTATTCAGGCCTACAGACTTGCATATTAAATCGACTCCACCTTCATTACTAAGGCCTAAATCTCCATCTGTGTCTAAAAAACTGACACCCAGGCCACATGTTCAGGCCCCTCTGCCTAAAAAACAAATGATCAAAATGGCTGAAGATCTAATTACTTTAATCAGGGGTAGTCAAACCCCCCCAAGAGGCCTCGGGCTGAGCTTGATTATGAATCTTCTGTTCAGGTTTCTGTTTCTTCTGATTCTTGTAATGACCTGGATTTGTCCATAACTACTCATGAGGATTCTGATGCAGAGGATTCCATTCCCTCTGCTTCCCCTCCTGAGGATTTTTCTTTTGGCAAAACTTTACATACCTTAAGGGAGCATTTCCACTGGGAAAGTCAAGAATTTTTTGATTCAAAAAAGAGGCTTAGGGGTTTCCTTCTTCTGCCTCAGCATAGGCCCTTGGCTATACCTCCTGTACTAGACATGGTTGATGATGTGTTTTCGGAATCCAGTATGGCCCCTGATTCCCTGCCTCCGGCTCCTAGTAAACCTGACAGATACTACAGGGTTCCTGAGTCCCACAAGTTCCTTTTCAAAAATCCTGTTGCAGATCCGGAAACCATTTCCCAGGGGCCCAAGGGCATTAAGGCTTCTACTGCTAAAAATCCTACCCTTTCTGATAGAGACTCCAGGGTGATGGATAGATGGGGTAAGAAGGTTTATACTTCTGCAACCTTGGCAATTCGGGCTTTAAACTGCCAGTTTCATATGTTAAAATATCAACAGCATATTATTGGACTGGTTAAACAGAAAATGATGTTGATTCCTGACTGTGTGGAAAATAATGATTTACATGATTTATTGCATTCTGCTGAACAAGTTGGAAAACGTACTTTGCAATGTGGTTTTGATTCTTTAGAGGCCTCTTGCAGGGCTGCTGTTACTGGGTCTGTGCTTAGAAGGCACGCTTGGCTTAAGGAGCAGTCTCTGCCTGATCATGTTAAAGCAAAATTGTTGGATACTCCTTTAAATCAGGACCGCCTGTTTGGCAGTAAGGCTGAAGAAGTTCTAAAAAAAGATGGAAGATAAAGCTAAATCTATGCAAACTGTTAAGGATTTCTTACAAGTGCAACCGCCAATATTTAGTAGGCACTGGCCTACTAAGAATTGGTCTTTTCCAGCTCCTTCCAGATCCTCTCAAGCCAAACCGAGACACACCAAAAGCACCAGGTTTCAGTCCCAGGGGACTCTAAGAACTAAGCAATGGGGGGGCCTTCACTTCCAAATCTGAAAATAACAAGACACCCCCCTATGGGAAACAGTCTCAGTTACTTCCTTTTAAAATTACCAAGTACTTACCACTTACCTTTTAGCCACCCCTTTGGGGGGAAAGATTGCTATTCATGCAAAGAACTGGGAACTCATAACCCAGGACAAATGGGTTTTAAGTATAGTGTCCCAGGGATACAGATTTCATTTCTACACGTTGCCAACACCAAACGGGTGGCCAGACCTGCCCCCAAATCAGAGGGCAGAGGCTCAAAAACAAGTACTTTCCCTCTTAAACATGGGGGCTATTCAACCAGTACCAGAAGAGGAAAAGGGGCAAGGTTTCTATTCCAGGCTCTTTCTGGTACCCAGAAAAGACAGATCATGGAGTCCAATTCTGGACCTGTCCACTCTAAACACCTTTCTGGACATTACAAAATTCAAGATGCTGACTCTTCACCAGTTGCTTCCTATGCAAGGCAAAGATGCCTGGCTGGCAACTCTAGATTTAAAAGAAACATATACCTGCACATCCCAATCAGGGAATCTTGCAGAAGATACCTACGCTTCAAAGCAGGCTACTTGCAATATCAGTTCTATGCACTGCCCTTTGGCTTGTCTACTGCGCCCAGGGTATTCACAAAGTGCCTGGCTCCAATTATTGCATTTTGCAAGCATAGAAATATTCAAATATATCCATACCTGGACGATTGTCTAATTCAGGCTGAAATCCAGGGCATACTTCTAATCTGGCGTTTGTAAAAAGGGTTCTAACTTGTCTGGGGTGCACCATAAACGAAAATAAATCACAACTGGTACCCTCTCAACCGATTACATTCCTGGGTGCAAGCTTGAATACAACTGCTCAGATGGCTTTCCTCACGCCAGAGAAGCAAATTCATTTAGTAACTTACTTCAAACAAGTGGCCACAAAAACCCTGCTATCTGCAAGACAAATACTGCAAGCCTTGGGGTTCATGGCCTCCTGCATTCTTCTAATTCCATATGCAAGACTGCATATGAGGAAACTACAGTGGTACTTAAAAAGTCTATGGAGTCAACATTGTTACAGCCTGGAAACATTGATTCCTATCATACCTTGCCTATGCCTGGAATTCCTATGGTGGGCAGAGGCCTGCCACCAAAACTAGGGACTGCCATTCACACTACTTCCTGCTGCCCAAACCATAACTACAGATGCATCAGACTATGCATGGGGGGGCTCACCTGGCAGGGAAGTGCATTCAGGGCAAATGGAATCCAAATCAAATGCACCTACATATCAATCAAAAAGAAATGTTAGCTATATAGAATGTTCTGACAACCTTCAAGGACTACATTCTTCCAGGACAACTAATGCTAAAGACGGACAACACCACGGTTATGTAGTCCATAAACAAGAGGGGGGGGGTACACATTCTTACCCCCTATGCAGACTAGCCATGGCATTGTGGAACACAGCCTTGAGCTACCAAGTGCACCTACAAGCTCAATTCCTGCCAGGAAAATTGGATACACTGGCAGACGGACTAAGCAGAAATCTCATGGACCCACACGAGTGGAAACTGGAACCACAGATTTTCAACATGTTGACAAGAAAATGGGGGAGCCCAGACATAAATCTATTTGCCTCCCCCCAGAACTACCAGTTGGACAAGTTTTGCACAAGGATTCCCCACAAAGAAGCCTGGAAAGTGGATGCTGTGTACTTCAGCTGGAAAAACCTATCAGTCTACCCTTTTCCCCCTCTGTCTCTGCTCTCCAAAGTTTTGCTAAATGTCAAACAGGACAAACCAAGAAAGATTTTGATTGCTCCAGACTGCCCACACCAACACTGGTACCCACTCCTGCGCAGTGTGTCGCAAATATCTCCATGTTACCAGCCTCAGACCCCTTCCTTGCTGTCTCAGCAGGAGAACCAAATTCTGCACCCTCAACTTCCAACATTGAACCTTGCAGCCTGGCTAATCACTTAAATTCACCCTTATCATCCCTCAGCAAACCTGTGATGGATGTCATCTTGGAGGCGAGAAGACCTAGTACTAGAAAATCTTATGCTGACAAATGGAAAAGATTCTGTGCCTGGAAACAATCTTTAGGGATGAGCACAGCAGCGCCCAATTTACCTCAGATTTTGCAATACTTAACTGAGATGCTTCACAAGAGCCTGTCTTTTTCCTCTATTAAAATCTACGCTTCAGCTATTTCAGCTCAATATAACACAGAACCACCCCTCTTCTCTCATCCCCTGCTCAAGCAGTATCTCATAGGGGCAAAGAACTTGAGACCACCCAGGAGGTCTCCTACCCCTGCCTGTGACCTTAACTTTGTTTTGAAGAAGCTCACTCTACCTACTTTCGAGCCAGCTGCTACTACAGACTTAAAATTTCTTTCTTGGAGAACAGTCTTCCTTTTAGCAATCACTTCAGCTAGGAGGATATCTGAATTACAGGCCCTTATGGCAGTGGAGTCTTTCATCATCTTTTATGCGGACAGGGTTTCTCTGAGGACTAATCCATCCTTCATGCCCAAGGTGGTTTCCAGTGTGGCTCTTAGTCCATTCATTTGCCAACCTTCTTTCCCAATCCACATAACAAAGGGGAACAGATTCTGCATTCCTTGGATGTGCACAGACAACTTTGATTCTACTTGGACTGGACTAAATCTCGAAGAAAATCTGAACAATTGCTGGTAGCATTTGCTGCAGGGGCAGTGGGGAAGGCTGTTTCAAAACAAACCATTTCTAAATGGATAAGCCATTGCATTCATTTCTGTTATAATCACCATGGAAAACCTATCCCTCTGGGGATCAGATCTCACTCCACCAGGGCTGCATCTACTTCTGCAGCTTTTCACAGAGGTGTTCCTACCAGGGATATTCTAGAAGCTGCTTCCTGGAGTTCTGTACATACTTTCACCAGGCATTATCATTTACCAATTTTCTCCAAATCCAGAGCTGGTTTTGCCACTGCTGTCTTGCAGGGCCTTATAGCTCGCCCTAATGCTGTATAAACTCATCCTTCCAACCATAGCTTTGGGAATCTACCCAAATGTAATGACTGCAACAGTGAAACACGAAGAACATAGTGCAGTTGTGTACACTTACCATAAATGTAAATGTTCGAGTGTATTCACTGTTGCTGTCCTGGTTCCCCTCCCTCCAACCCCCTACTTTTCTCTGGCTATACCACTACTTTCTTTTACTATGCCTAAATCCTTTTTGGTGTATTTGCTTTTGGTTGGAGGTATATTTTTGTGTTTTTAATTTTATTTGCTCCCCATTAGGGGGGCATCTGACATCTGGTGCATGAAAAACTGATGTAATGGCGTCGGATGCATGTTTTATACTCCTGACGACCTGACGTCATGGAAGACGGGACAGCAACTGATGCAGGACCCAAGACTTTGTTAATCAGGCTGACTGAGGGCAACCTGCCAGCAGATTACCCAAATGTAATGACTGCAACAGTGAATACACTCGAACATTTACATTTATGGTAAATGTACACAACTGTACTTTATGTTTTAGTATTTCAGTAGCTGTGCCTTTCATGGTACTGGTTCAACAACACGTAAATCATGAAATGAAAAATAAGTGGTGGCTTTAGCTAACCCTCTACAGACAGCGGTTATAATAAATCAATGTCTGGCCTTAGAAACATCTTCTAATTTGTAATTTTTATAAATGTGTTGAATACAAGTCTAAGTGCCTGCCTCACAAAGAAAAATGGAAGAGTACATGTGAAGCATGCAGGAGGCATAGGTGCATCTGTGTTAATATGAGCACAAATGGTCTCTTGAAGGGGCTTTCTTATAAAAGAAGTATTATGGATCTATCAGTCCAGTTGAAATGTGTGTGCTTACCCATTAGAGTGCTCCGTCTTTCAGTTTCTGTCTGATGCAAAAGAAAGTAGTAGCTTTTGAAATTTTTTGATGTCTTTGGCTCTGGTAATATAAATGAAGCAGTCTTTTAGGAACTGGGTAAAAAATAATATGTTCACCCTCATCTCAAATATGAGGGTAAAATGAATAAAGCTGAATAGTTTGGTTCAGTACAAATCCAGCATAATCTTAAAACATAAAACAGTAATAGAAGGTTGCACTTTTTTTCTGAATGAAAGTTAGTGTAAGGTTTGGATCATATAACTGTCAAATCTAAATCTCTTCTATCTAAAGTTACTACAGAGAACGCTTATGTTAGAAACACCATTGGCTCTGAGTAAGTAAGTTTGAAAGGAGTATTGTTAAAAAATTTAAAATGAAATTGAGGTCTTGATTTAATATGAAAGATTTCCCAGGAGGCTAAAGATACGTTTCACAGTGTGCCCAAATGTCAGAAGAGGAATGCCAAGGTAGGCTGTCTTCTAAAACAACACTGAATTACCTAGTGGACAGGCCAAACCTTCAAAAATAGATGACCTTAGTCGTTAGTGGGAAACCCGAATTATGTGTAACTGGAAGAGTTTGAAGTGACATTTCTCACACCAGTGAGAAACTTTCTTTCATTTTGAATGATAAAATTTCTTATCACAGGTTGCTTAGGACCTAGAACACACAAGAACTTAAAAAAAAAAAAGGTGCCCGTCAGAAGACAGAATTTTAAATCCCAAGGTCAGAAGTGAAATGACTATAAGGATGGTTGAAAAATGTTACCTTCTTTCGGAATCGGAAGGTTAGTTCATAAGAAGACAAGAAGCTCTGCCTCAGATTCTTTGAGAAGTGACACTCTAGGTTGTCTAGGCCAAAACTGTTCTTTGAGACTTGTCTGGATTGTTTCTTGCGGAAGGGTATATAGTGTCTTGTACCCTAGTCCAGAGCTTTAGTAACCAATTTCTCAGAACACAAGTCAGCTCTAGTGTGGTTGATCCCAAGCTAGTTTCCATGTGCAGTCCTGATAAATTGCCTGACTGAAACTGTCTATGAGGATATTGCTTGTGTCTGACATATGTACTTCTTAAAAGTAAGATGAACACGACTATTTTAACAGATGCTTGACTAGATTGCCGAGGCTGTATGACTTTGTTTAACTGTGCCTGTTTATGTACATCACAAAAGCTGAACTGTCCATATTTATCTGCAGACAAATTTACTTTCTTAAAAAATAACGGAGAAGGTTGTTTTGGGAAAATTGTCAGAACTGAAAGTTTGGGACTTGAAACCAGAGCTCAGCATGCATATGTTGAAAATAGGTCTACAGCCACCTGTAAACAAAAGTTATGTACTGAACATAATGCTAGATCCATGTTGTCTTGTTTTTGTTTGGTTCAACCTTTGGATTATTGGATCTAATCAGATCTGACCTAGGTGCCTTTTGGAAACTGTGGATCCAGGGCTCTTTCCCTACCCATAATCTCATCTTCCGCTGAAGTACCTCAGATCGAGTTTGCCAACTCACATTCATACAGTGTATGTAATAACCAACCTAATATGCTAACCCATAAAGAAACCTGGAATTGTCATTTAAAGGGGAAAGCACAAGACAAAGGTTGCTCCAAAGAAGGCCCCAGGTGAGATCCAACTGACCATCAGGAACAGTAGATGACTATTGGAAGGGGGAAGGAGGGAGTGATGTTGATCTGGTTGAAAATGAGAACATGGATCTAGAGTTATGGGTAAGTACATAACTTTCATATCTGATGTTATCTTCTTCATCTGATTCAACTTTTTGGGACAGTTTTCCAAACTGCCAAACACTCTGGTGGTATTAAGGAAGGATATTCTGCAAATGGTGGAGCCAAATGAAGCACATGACCTGGACTGTGCATCTTCTTGTAGTGAGACACAAATGTATGAGCAGTGGATCAAGTTACTACAGCACAAATGTCGTCAATAGGAGCCCTACAAATACAGACAGTAGAGCTATAGCCCTAGCAGAATGAGTCTTTGTTTTATGTAAAGACAGACCTAACTTCTCATAAGCAAATGTTATGCACTCTGTAAGCCACCTAGGTAGAGTAACTTTCGATATGCTTTGGTCATGTTTAGCTTTTGAGAAAACAGCAAACTGGTCAGATTTCCTCATATCCCTGGTCCCATGTAGATAAAATCTGACCTGTCTGTGAACATATGGTAAGTGCAACGTTTACTCTCCTTTGCCAGTATTTTTCCCAAAATTTTCTAATAAATTGTTTGATTTAAAGTTGACTTTGGATGCTATCTCAGGAAAGAAAATGAGGCTGGTTCACAAGATCACACTGTCTTTATGGAAAATCATGTATCTGGGTTTATAAAGCAGTGCTTGTAACAAAGAAATCCTCCTAGCAGAAGTTACTGCCACCAGAAAAATAGTTTTCCAAGAGAGAAATTTTAAGTGCACTGTGGTTGCTGGTTCAAAGGAGAGCTTGAGTTATGGCCTGATCTTTTTCTTGGTGTTTTGGCTTTTCCCGGTTAGGAGTCGCCACAGCGGAACTCCAGTCCTCTAATGATTGGCAGTGGATTTTTATGGTGCCGAGTTGCCATCCCCGATGCCCAGCCTTGAAGGAAGCCACACCCATTCATGCACACATCTACCTGCATGACTTTCAAACGTCACTCGACCGCGGGGAGGACATGCAGACTCCTCACAGAAAGCACTCCAGCCTAGAATCGAACAGGAGAACCTCTTGCTGTGAGGAGACAACACTAACCACTTCACCACCACGGCCTACCGGGTTAAGGCCTGAACCATAAGGTGTAATCCCACAGACGAACTGGGTCCCTAATGGGGGGGGGGGGTCTCAGTAGGAATGTTCCCTTGAGAAAGTTCTTAGAAGTCATAAGTGAAGCTATGGCCATTTGTGTCCAGTGTAAAAGTTAAAATGGCTGTCATTTGTACCTTGATTGTTTAAAAATTGGAGCCCTTGTGGAAGAGGCCTATTAAGCAGTCCAGGATGCAAGGAAGTGGTGCTGAGAAAGCATCTAATCCATTGGAAGAATCCCAGATAGAAAACCATTTCCATTTGTTTTCATAAACCTTTTCCATTTGTTTTCATAAACCTTTTCCATTTGTTTTCATACACATTTTCCATTTGTTTTCATACACATTTTCCATTTGCTTTCGTACACCTTTCTAATTTTTGCTTTTGTGAAGCTGACAGAACGTGAACCACTGAAGAGGACAGCTTGGCATCTATAGCCATAGTCAGAATTGGGGAAAACCATGTGGTTTAGTTTTTATAGTCTGTAGGTCCAGGAAAGGTAGGCTGGATGGATGACTCAGAATTCTGGATGGTGATCCAACATCTAGAATGGATGTACTAGATGAGGCTACGGGAAGGGGAACCAAACCTGCTGGGACCATAGCAGATCATTGAGGATCACCCTGGTCTAGCCCCTTTTGGCTTTCTGAATGAACTTTGTTGTCAAAGGCACAGAGGCCAGTTGTGGACTACAGCATCCCTTGAGGACTGATTATATGGAGGGATCAGTGCAAAGTAACTGCTGCACTTGTTCTTGTATGAAGCAAAAAGATCGCAGTAAGGTTGGCCCCAGTGGTTGAAAAATCTGAGTTGCTGCCATTTGATTGAAGCAGAAGAATGATCCTGCTCATCTTTTTTGTAGAACATTGGAAGTTCCCGGATGCCCATTGCTAAAAGAAAGCAATGGGAAGATGTTGCCAATTGCCGCACACTCATGGCTTCCTGGCAAAGTGGATGCAATTACCACTTGCTTGTTGATCTGCCAGACTTCTACCATGTTTTCCATTTGGATAGAACTCACACCCTTGAGAAGGGAGTGCTAAAAATCCTGCAGTGCCAGGAGGACTGCCATCATCTTTAAGATATTGATGTGAAGATTGGCCTGTAGAGGTGACCAAGAACCTTGACCTGTTTTCCCTTTGAAATACACGGGTTTGATGGGAAGACTAGTTGACCTTCATCTACTGCCAGGAGGTCAACCACCACCTGATATAATTCCTCCAGATAGGTGTTACCTGAATTTGAGCATGTAGAACTGATAAGGGTCCACTGAATCACACGCATGTAATATTTTGCCAGGGTTACTAACATGATTGCTGAAGCCATCAACCCTAGCAAATGAAGGATGTCTCTCACTGAAGATGTACGATAACCTACTGACCGATAAATTTAGCTCTAACTTTACCCATTTCGGCCCTCCATCTGTCTTTCAAGATATACCTGAAACTGGCTTGCCTCAAGCTGTCACAAGACTAAATCATTAAAGTATTGTCAAAAGCTAAAAATACTGCATTTATGGTCCTGATAATATCTCTGAATACAGCTTAAATAGCATGAAACACTATTTGGTCACACCCCTAACAACACTGTTTAGTTTCAGCCCCCCATACAGGTTTTGTGCCAAGTGAATGGAAATTAGTTGCAATCATTCCCTTGCAAAAAGGAAGACCATTCACAGACTCATGCAGTTAGATCCATAACTCTGAACCAACCTCATATTTCATATGCAAAGACGTGGAAAGACTTAACATGGAATTAATCAGTCAAGACATGGGGAGCCTCCAGACACTGGACATGTCTCAGTTTGGATTTGTCTAGGGCAGGTCATGCTTATTCATCCTGGTGGAATTTTTTTTTTTTTTTTTTTTCAGAAAAGATTACCAAAGCAATGGAGCCAAAGCTTTTAACACTATTCCCCACTCAGGCATAATGGAAAAGCCAAATAAATGGGAAATAAACCCCTATGCCACCTGCTGGATTGTCAACTGGTTCACAGATAGGACACAAGAAATCAAAATCGGGGAAGTTACATTCACAAAGAGACCAACCCCTAGTGGAGTCCCCTGGAGATGTTTTTTGTGTTTCATTGTTGCAGTTAAATTTGGGTTATCTTCCTGCAGGTAGCCCTCAGCCGGCCTGAATACCAGAGTCATGGATTCCTGCATCGGATGCTGTCTCTTCTACCTTGACGTCAGGTCGTCAGGGGTATAAAACACGCAGCCGACGCCATTACATCAGTCTTTCTTGCCATGCGGTGCCTGAAGCAGAAGCACTTCGCAAGTGCCGGTCGGCCGACTCATGAAATTTTCATTTTCGAGTTTCAGAACTGAAGTCTTCGAAAAAAGCTAAGTGCCACGTTGGGGATCCTTTTTCTTGCTCTTAACCAATGTCAGTAAAAGTTAACAAAAGTCTTACCTGTGGAAAGCAAATACCTCATAAAGATTTTAATTTGTACTGCATTCTTTGCTTAGGCCCAGACCACGACACCCCTCGCTGTCGGTTTTGTGCCTTATTAAATCCTCAAACTATTCGTCGTCGGTTCATTTTTGCATCAAACTATTTTGGTACTCGGTTTAATTATCCAGAAATGGCTTCGGTAAGCCATCCGACTACCGACATTCTGAAAAAACGTAAGGCTAAAGACAGAGACAGACTGCATAGGTCCAAAACTGCCGACGATGCTTCCGTTAAGCTAGTCGCCAGTTCACCGGTACTCAGTGAGATGCTTTCGCAGCCCCTGATACCCACTACTTCAGATTCACAGGCCTCTACTGAGACCCATTCAAGTCCGGTATGCCGCGAGATGCTTCTTCGACTATGGATCCTGCGGATGTCTCTACCTTGGATTGGTCCGGAGCCACTGTGCAGGCACCGGCTTCTGAGGGTGTATTCAGGCCTACAGATTTGCATTTTAAACCAACGCCATCTTCTTCATCCAGGCCTAAAACTCGACCCACGCCTAGAAAACCGACGTCCAAACCGCACGGTCAGGCCCATATGCCTAAAAAACAAATGTTTAGAATGGCTGAAGACCTTATTACTTTAATTAGGGGAAGCCAACCTTCCCCCTCTAAGAGACCTAGAACTGATTTTCCTTCTGATTCTTCTGATCAGGATTCTGAAATTTGTTTCTTCTGATTACTAGGATTTGCCCTTATCTACCTATGAGGATTGTGATACAGAGGATTCCATTCCCTCTGCTTCCCCTCCAGAAGATTTTTCTTTTGGTGAAACCTTGCACACTCATAGGGAGCATTTTCCGCTGGGAATCCAAAAAGAGGCTTAGGGAATTCTTACTCCTCCCTAAACACAGGCCTTTAGCTGTCCCTCCTGTTCTGGACATTGTAGATGATGCCTTCTTGGAATCTAGCCTAGCCCCAGACACTTTACCTCCAGCTCCCAGAAAACCTGACCGGTATTACAGAGTACCTGATTCTCACAAGTTCCTCTTCAAGAATCCTTCTGTGGATCCAGAGACCATTTCCCAAAGACCAAAGGGCATTAAGGCTACTGCTGCTAAAAACCGTACCCCCTCTGATAGAGATTCTAGGGCCTTGGACAGATGGGGTAAGAAGGTATAAACTTCTGCTACTTTGGCCATTAGGGCCTTAACTTGCCAGTTTCATATGTTAAAGTATCAGGAGCATATTATGGGACTACTTAAACTGAAAATTATGTTGATTCCTGACTGTGCTGAACATAACGAATTACAGGATTTAATGCACTCTGCTGAACAAGTTCTCTAACTCAGTTGGTAAAATATGGAATTAACTACTACAAGACCTTACAACCCTAACCTCTCTCCCACTATTTAAAACTAACCTAAAACTTTTCTTCTCCAACCACTGGTTATGTTCTTGTACTAACCCTGCCGAGCTGTTATTCTCTAATCCATCTGCTACCCACATAACCTATTTTTTTTTCTACCTTAAATCTTTAAGTACCCAATCTATACTCAAATCTTCACTCTTAATTCCTATCTCAGTCACTACTTAGTACTACTTAGTACTACTTACCATGCACAAAACCTACCAGATACTGTACTTATATTTCTCTTTGTATACTATGTTAAACTGAAGATGAATTACTCTATATTAATGCCATCTCCTAATCATTAGCATCACATGTTTGTATATTTTTAAGTATATTTTTGTTTTTAGATGTATTTTGTGTGTTACTTTTAGTATAGTTTTTAGTATGTTTTAGTTTTGGAGCTTTTCTCCCCGGGCCTCCACTGATAATGGACACGTATCCAGTTGGACTAGCCCGGTCAACAAATGTAAAATAAATAAAAATAAAATAAATAAGTTGGTAAACATACTTTGCAGTGTGGTTTTGATTTTTTAGAAGCATCTTGCAGGGCTGCTGTCACTGGGTCTGTACTTAGAAGGCATGCTTGGCTTAAGGAGCAAAACTTGCCAGATCATGTTAAAGCTAAATTACTGGATGCTGCCTTAAACCAAGACCGCCTGTTTGGCAACAAAGCAGAAGTTGTCCTTAAAAAGATGGAGGAAAAAGTTAAATCTATGCAAACTGTTAGATTTCCTGCAAGTACAGCCTCCCAGATTTAGTAGGCATTGGCCTTCTAAGAATTGGTCCTTTCCAGTCTCTTCCAGGCCTTGTCAGTCCAAACCCAGGAACAGAAGACCACCTGGGTTACAGTCTCAGGCTACACACAGCCCTAAGCAGTGGGGGGCTCCCACTTCCAAAGCAGGAAATAGTAAGACACCCCCAATATGGAAAAATGTCACAATGACTTAACCTTAACCCTTCCAAGCCCTGCTCAACTGCCTGCTCCCTTAGGAGGAAAGCTCGCCCTGCATGCAAAAAACTGGGAACTCATCACCCAGGACAAATGGGTTTTAAATATAGTTTTCCAAGGATACGGATTCCACTTCCACACCCTACCAACCCCAAACGGTTGGCCAGACCTACCCCCAAATCAGTGGGCAGAGGCTAAACAGCAGGTTCTCTCTCTTCTAAGTATCAGGGCTATTCTACCTGTCCCAGCAGAAGAAAGGGGCCAAGGTTTTTATTCAAGACTTTTCCTGGTACCCAGAAAAGACAGCTCCTGGCATCCTATCCTGGACCTCTCTATTCTAAACACCTTTTTGGTAATCCCAAAATTCAAAATGCTAACACTTCAACAGCTACTTCCTGTGCTAGGCAAAGATGCCGGGTTGGCAGCCTTAGACTTAAAGGAAGCTTACCTGCACATTCCAATAAGGGAATCTTGCAGGAAATACCTACGCTTCAGAGCAGGCTCCATGCACCATCAGTTCTCTGCACTTCCCTTTGGCTTATCTACTGCGCTCAGGGTATTCACAAAGCGTCTAGCTCCAGCCATTACATTTTGCAGGCAGAGAAATATTCAAATATACCCATACCTGGACGATTGTCTGATTCAGGCAGAAAGCCAGGACATGCTATTAAAACATCTGGCATTCGTAAAGAAACTTCTAACCTCGCTGGGGTACACCATAAACGAAAAGAAGTCTCATCTAGTACCTGCCAACAGATTGTATTCCTGGGAGCAAGCTTGAACACAACTTCCCAGATGGCTTACCTCACGCCAGAGAAACAAGTTTATTTGACAACCTACTTCAAACTACTGGCCGCAAAGACACAGCTATCTGCAATGAAAATTTTGCAAGCCCTGGGGTTCATGGCCTCTTGCATTCTACTAATTCCGTATGCAAGACTACATATGAGGAAACTACAATGGTATCTAAAAAGCCTATGGTGTCAACATTCTCAGGACCTGGAATCAATGATTCCTATCATTCCTTGTATAAAGGCAGAGTTCCTTTGGTGGGCAGAGGCCTGCCACCTCAACAAGGGGCTCCCTTTCAGTCTACCCCCTGCCGCCCAAACCCTAACAACAGTTGCATCAGACTATGCATGGGGGGCTCACTTGGCAGGGCAGTGCATTCAGGGCAAATGGAACCAGAGTCAGATGCACCTGCATATCAGTCAAAAAGAAATGTTAGCTGTACAGAATTCCCTGACAGTTTTCAAGGGCCACATCCTTCCAGGAGAATTATTGGTAACACAGACAACACCACAGTTATGTGGTACATAAACAAGCAGGGGGGAACCCACTCGTACCCTCTCTCCAGACTAGCCATGGCTCTATGGAACATAGCCTTGAGCTACTAAGTGCACCTACAAGCTCAATTCCTGCCAGGCAAGTTAAATTAACTGGCAGATGACCTAAGCAGCAATCTTATGGACCCACACAAATGGAAACTGAAACCAAAAATATTCAACCTCTTGAGGAACAAATGGGGGACTCCAGAGATTGACCGGTTTGCCTCCCCCCAGAGCTACCAATTGGGCAGATTCTGCACAAGGACTCCCCACAGTCAGGCTTGGAAAGTGGATGCCCTGCCTTTACCTGGGAAAGCATCTCGGTTTATGCCTTTTCCCCCCTCTGCCTCTCCTCTCGAAGGTTCTGCTAAAGAACAAACAGGACAAACCAAGGACAATTCTTATTGCACCAGACTGGCCTCACTAGCACTGGTACCCCCTTTTGTGCAGCATGATACTGCTGGATCCATGGCACCTACCTCAGACACCTTCCCTGCTGTCCCAGCAGGCGGGCCAGACTCTGCACCCTCAGCTTCAAACCCTGAATCTTGCAGCCTGGCTAATTCCTTGAGTTCACCAATAGCATCCCTCAGTAAGCAGGTGCTAGATGTCATTCTGGAAGCAAGACCACCTAGTACTAGAAAATCCTATGCTGAAAAGGGGAAAAGATACTGTTCCTGGAGCCAGACCCAGGGTATGGGCACTACAGTGCCCAGTTTACCTCATATTCTTCAGTACTTAACAGAAATGCTCCACAAGGGCCTATCCTTCTCGTCAACTAAAATTCATGCCTCTGCAATTTCAGCCTATTATAATACTGAATCACTCCTCTTCTCTTACCCCCTGTTAAAGCAATTTCTCAGAGGGGCTCAAAAGGTAAGACACCCCCAGGTGAGCCCCTACTCCAGCTTGGGACCTTAACTTTGTATTGGAAAAGCTCACTCTCCCTCCATTTGAACCAGCTGCAACTGCAGAGTTGAAATTCCTTTCTTGGAAAACTGCCTTCCTTCTAGCCATCACTTCAGCAAGAATGAATTATAGGCCCTCATGGCAGTGGAACCCTTCATTATCTTCCATGCAGACAGGGTTTCCCTCAGGACCAATCCTTTCTTTATGCCCAAGGTGGTGTCTAGTGTGGCCCTAAATCAGTCCATTCATTTGCCTACCTTTTTCCAGAATCCACAAAACAAAGGATAACGAATACTGCACTCTTTGGGCATGCACAGACAACTTAGATTTTATTTGGACAGGATTAAGCCTCTCAGAAAATCTGAACAGCTGCTAGTTGGTTTTGCTGCAGGGGCAGAGGGGAAGGCCATTTCAAAGCAAACCATTTCTAAATGGATAGCCCATTGCATTCATTTCTGCTATAAGCACCATGGAAAACCTACCCCACAGGGGATAAGATCACATTCCACCAGGGCTGCATCTACCTCTGCAGCCTTTCTCAGAGGGGCCCCTACCAGGGACATCCTAGAAGCTGCTACCTGGAGCTCTGTACATACCTTCACCAAACATTACCACATGCCTATTTTTTTCTAAATCCAGAGTTGGCTTTGCCACTGCAGTTTTGCAGGGCTTAATAGCTGGCCCTAATGCTGTCTAACTTCCTCCTCCCTTCCTTAGCTTTGGGAATCAACCCAAATGTAATGACTGCAGCAGTGAAACACGAAGAACATAGTACAGTTGTGTACACTTACCATAAATGTAGATGTTTGAGTGTATTCACTGTTGCAGTCCTGGTTACCCTCCCTCCAGCCCCCTGACTTCTCTTGGCTCTACCTTTTCTTCTTGTTTTAAGCTTTCTGGTGTATTTGCTTTTTGATGGAAGTGTAACATATATAATTGCTTCCCTTTATGGGGGCATCTGACATCTGGGGCAAGAAAAACTTATGTAATGGCGTCGGCTGCATGTTTTATACCCTTGACGACCTGACGTCATGGAAGAAGAGACAGCATCCGATGCAGGAATCCAAGACTCTGGTATTCAGGCCAGCTAAGGGCTACCTGCAGGCAGATAACCCAAATGTAATGACAGCAACAGTGAATACACTCGAACATCTACATTTATGGCAAGTGTACACAACTGTACTTTCTGTGCTGGGACCTCTCCTGTTTAGCATCTACTTTTCTGAAGTAAAAGCAAATACCAAGGGGATCTGCCTGACAGAGTTTGCAGATGATGGCAAGTTAGGAGCAGTTATTGAATCCACATATGACTTTGCCGTCCTGTAGAAATGCTTGCCCCATGTAAGTAACTGGTACCAAAGTCATGGACTGAAACTAATTGCCAGAAAATGCATTATTAATATCCTTTGGGAAGTCATCTATCCCAGGGACTGCCGTGTTAACAATACGCTCCTGAGATTTGACAAAGTTTGGGATTTGGGAACTTGTAGACAGTGACCTAACTTTTGACCAACATGTGTCCGTTTTTGTTAAGAAAGTCCTTCTCTATTGCACAGCTTATAAACAAAGGGATTGTGCCTAGATCTAGGGATGTCATTGTCCCCCTTTACTCAGCCCTCATTAAGCTAATCATTGAATATAATGCCCCCTTCGGCATATATCTATCCAGACACATGCAACAGCTGTAACACCCACAGAGATAATTTACTAAAAGGATGCAAGGCCTAAACAACATGTTGTAACATGGAGCGACAAAAAAGTTCCCCCTGCACGAAAGGCAGTTGCACGGTTTGGACAATATAGAATCCAAAAACAAAAATGTAAGGCTGAAAAAAAAAACAAATTTATTTAGTTAATGCAGTGCAAAAAAAAACAAACAGACCGGTTTCGCTGGTACACACCATAGCCTTCCTCAGTGTAAAGTAAAATTTATTTCAAATTGTCTTTTATACATGCACTTAATTAGAATCAGCTTGTAATTGGTTGACCTAAAATTGTTCATTTAATCCAGGTGGAAATAAACCACCCAGTTTAACAATCCATTTTTTTCTCTTTGGTGTCAAGAATAGAATGCCAACCCACTTTGTTGGATTTATTCCCTTTCATGATATCTATTACCATGAAACTAAACTTACAGATGAATGTTTTAGACGATGTTTATATAAAGCACGACTTAGTTTCTTGTTCTTCATATCACTGGTATGCTCAAAAATTCTCAATCTTAGTGGTTGTGAGGTTTGCCCTATATAAAAAGAGCCACAGCTGCATGTTGCTAGATATATCAGCCATTCACTACTGCAATTGGCAACAAAGTTAATGTCATAAACTGTACCACAGTTCTTACTTGTGAATTGTTTGGATTTGAAAACCTTATTGTAGTGAGTGCAATGTCCACATGGGAAGCATCCTGTAAGCACCTCGCTCGATAGTGTGGTTTGAACCTCATGGGATAGTGTCCTGGAATGTGAATGTTTGTAATGCTTCAAACTGGAAGTAAGATTTATCCCTTTACGAAATTAAAACTGGCATCTGTCTAGTAGAATGTTAGGTTGTGATCACGCTGTAGAATATTCCAGTGTCTCTGTACACTGTTAATTAGTAAATCAGAATTCCTCCCATAAGTTGTCACTAGTATGGGTGCCAAGCTTTGCTGCTCCCGTTGTTTATAGGTTAAATGGTCTTCCCTCTTAAGTGTACTTGCCCAATTGCTGACCTGAAGAACATGTCCCATCTGATATCCCCGGTCCCTAAACCTGTGAGTCAGATCCCGCCTATATTCTTGAAAGGTGGAATCTTTGGAGCAGATGCATCTCATTCTGATGTTTTGGGATTTAGGGATATTTTTAGCTATATGGGGCGGATGAAAGCTGGATGCATGGAGGAGGGTATTATATTGGGGGTGCTTCCTGAAAACTTCAGTACACAAAGTATGATCTGGTTTTCTGGAGATGGAAACATCAAGAAAAGTAATGATGTTTGGATCAAAATTGACTGTGAAGTGTAGACCCCTTTTGTTTTCATTTAGATAGTTAATAAATTCAAACAAATATTCCACATCCGACCTCCATACCATCCAACAATCATCCAAATATCGCCTCCAAATGTCTATTTCCATCAGGTACACGTTATGGCATGCATCATAAATTAGTTGTTCTTCAATGAAAGCCATAAAAAAGTCAGCATAAATGGGGGCAAAAGATGCCCCCATAGCCATACCCTTTATTTGCCAATAACATGCATCTTGATAGAAAAAGACATTATTATTTAGGACATGTTCTATCAGGCCTAACAAAAAAGTATTGAACCCTGGCTGGTATAATTCAGATTTATACAGCCAGTGTTCAAATGGCCTCCAAACCAGTGACATGAGGGATGTTTGTGTAAAGAGCACTAACATCTAGAGTGCACATTAGCCATTCTGGTTCAAGTTGGGTTTTCAAAATGATTTTTAGAAATTCTGTGGTGGTCTGTTTGCATGATCGGACCCACTGTAATAGAGGTTTGAGATATTTTGTAGGAACAATGACAGTGGTTCAGTGATAGAGCCTCTACCAGACACAATTGGTCTCCCAGGTGGTTTAACAGGGTCCTTGTGTATTTTGGGCAAAAAGTAAATATATTGACTCATAGAGTCTTTAACAGTGAGATGTTGCATGACCTTATCAGTAATAATGCCTTCTTCCCTAGCTAATGACAAAAATTTGTCTGTTTTTTTTAATCTAAAAGTGGGGTACAGAGGCATTTCCAAATAGTAACGCTTGTCTTGAAGTTGTCTTTTGGCTTCAGAATCATATTGCAGCCAATTCATTACCACTACGGCCCCACCTTGTGTGAACCTGGAGTTATTATATTTAGTCATGGGGATGTGGTTTGGGGGTATGTATTGTCTTTTGTAGAGAGTCATTGGTGTTGTAAGTATGCATGTCTGTGGTTTAAAATGTATTGTTTTGAAGCTTTCGGCGAAATGTAATATAAACCAAACTAGGTGCGTAACCCCCCCCCCCCCCCCCAACTAAAGAAGTAACAAAATTACAGCCTAAATAAAGATCTTAAACCACACTTTGCAATAATTATCAGTGCCCTCATAAACCACATCTTGTGATCAGTGGGCAAACAAGATCTGAGGTACTTCAGGGGAAAGTTTGGGAATTATAGAAAGTGGAGGAGTCAGAGCCTGGGATCCACAGTTTCCAAAAGGCACTGAGATCATATCTGATAACACAAAGGTTCTACTGGATGAAAATAGACAGCATGGAATTGTGATGTTCTAGAATAATATAATAGCTGTAAATGAAAAATTATATTGTGATGTAATTTGTGTAGATTTAATGTTAGCGTTTGATAGGGTTATTCACAAAACACTGATCAGTAAATCTGAAAAACTACTTATTGATGTAATCTTCATTAAGATCGATACCTGCATGGCTTACATATCGGACATGGCAAGTTTCATACATCAGTTTGACATGTTAAATTCTAGGTTACAGTCCCACAGGGCTCTGTCCTTAGCCCATATTTGTTTAGGTTGTGTCTTTAAAATCTATCTTTTTCTTTTCGGGTATTCAGCAGTCTGTATGCAGATGAGTTGAAAATGGGTAAACTGATTACGTGTTACAGATTGGGCATGTTTGTAAAAGAACTTGACTAAACTGACAGTGTGGGCACATGAGAATAATATGCTGGTAAATCTATCAAAAACTAAGAATACAAGATTTAGGAGGTATAGTTTGAAAGATGAAGATTTAATGCAGTTCACAGTGATGGCAACAGTAGATTCATTTAAAGACCTGGGTATATGGGTAGATCCATCTTAGAATTATTCCTAATTATTTCACCCAATTGGTTATTGATAGTTATAGATCCATAGCATGTATAAAAAGATTTATAAAGTCTAAGAAGTCAGAAATGATTAAATCATTGTAAGTTACTTTAAACTCAAATTAGAGCATGAAATAACCATATGGAAACCTTATAAGAAAACAAGCATGACTAGATTGCAAGGAGTACAGTGAAAATATACCACGGGCATCCATGGATGTGAAAGTTTGTTATATTGAAAGACTAAAATATTTGACCTTGTACAGTCTGTCATATACTTACTTCAGAGGAGACCTTATTCAGCTATATAGGGCATTTAGAGACAGCTACCTCTGGGAATATTAGGGATTACCAAAAAGTAGTAGAAATTGTCAGCATCTATTTTTGGATGATCATCTTCTCTTGAAATCGGGACCAAAAGCCCCGGATTGTTAGTGGCTGCAGTTGTGTACCCTGGTTGAGTATGATGTATGTGTAATCAAAATCTGAGATGAGCAAGGTGGCAGAATTGTTCTTCTCGATGTAGCCATCTTGCATTCACCAGTAAGTCAAGTGCTTTTACTAGGGAAGCTGTTGAAGGAAATTGCTGGTCTAATGAATCTGGGCCTTGACTTTGCAGCTAATGCTAAAATTTCCCAAGTTCTGACCTTGGTTTACCATCAAGATGTTGGTTGACATGTGGATCAGCAGTTTTAGAAATAGTGCTACCTCAAGGGATGGTTTTGGTGTTTCTTAGCAAAAGCGAGGCGTTGTCCTCTATTCCATTTTTCATCAGAAATAACTGCTGCAGGTGTTAGGTACTGCTCCCCGACATCTTTGTGCAGAAGTAAAATGATTTTACATTGCCATGCTAAGTGTGCCTGGAAGGGGAAGCAGTGTAGCAAGACCGTGTACTAAATGTTTATCGGAGTGGGCTTAAATCAGACAGTTATTAACAAGCAGTAGAATATGAATTCCTTCTAGTCTTGCAGTCATTATGGCTGCAACCAGACAGTTGGACAGCCACTAGACCAACTGAAAGTGTTTATTCTCTATTTGAAACCAGACAGATTTCTTACAAAGGGAATAAATGCAGATATACCAATAAGCATAGGGTTACGGTAGGCTGCCATCATCCCTAAACAAGACTATATGGTGGTAGGAAATTGTCATAAGCTTTGATTTTGAGAAGTGTATTCCAGGTGAACAAGACCAAAGTGACTCATAATTCTGCCTTCTCCATTCTTCTTGAGGTTAAAAAATTAAAAAATTTTAATGTCAGTTTGGAAGCAAGCTGCACCTTCCCAGTGATGCCATTATTTGACATCTTAAATTAAATTAGTCTTGTTTAGGACTTTGATGCCCTTTTAGCAGGCTGATGTAAAATCTTTAATAGCAGTGATACTTCTTTGGTATATCAGAAGACAATGTAGTTTTTTGGCAAACTGCAAAATATCAGATTTGAAGTAGTTTACTTCATTTGATCTTCAGCCTGTTTGTGTTCGGATCCAGATTGGATCTGAAAAGGCCGCATCACCAGCATCTGATCCGAGCTCCAAGCTCCTCCTCTACCCACAATGCACCTCCATCACCTTCCTTCACTCAGATTTTGTTTGCTGCTTTACAGCCAAGCATCGTGGTCCCTGAGCTTCAGGCATTTTTCTTGTGGGTAAGTACTTTTTGTGCTACTTAGTCCAAGTTAGGTTTCCTATTTCCCATTTTTACCTTCCCTAACCTTCGTGCATATCTGTCTGTCCAAAAAAAAAAAAGTTTATTGTTTTATTGTCCTGTGTTTCCCCTCCCTTGGTCTTCTCCCACTGTTGTAGTTAGTTTGTGTATGGGTCCTTCTTTAGACATGGCTGAGACCCCAAAGCCGGTATTTAGAAAATGCATGGAGTGTGGCCATAAGCTCTCTCCAGCCGATGGCCACATTATGTGTATTGTATGCTTAGGAGTGACCCATTTGGATCTGTCTGAGCGGGCTTTAAACCAAGAGCCCAAAAAGACAGGAGGGCTAAATTGGTTATGAAAGGGCTCATGCCTGCATCGGGAACGGCGGTCCCTGCTACTACTTCTGCTGCTGCTTCTTCGGTAGCAGCTGCTACTGTGTCCTCCCTTCCCCAGGCCTCTGGGATTCAACCCCCCTCGGCTTGAGGCCTTCGGATGGGGAGAAAAGACATAAGGACAGGCCTAGAAAGCAGTCCTCTGACTGCTTGGCTCCATCAGGTCCTCCCTCTAAATTCAGGACACCTCACAGACCCAGTACCCCTCCGCTCTGTTCAACCAGGTTTTCCCAGGAGCCGATGGAGTCTAGGTCACTATCCAGAGCCTCCCCTCACCAGCACCCACGGCCGGTGTCGGTGGCTTCTTCCTCCCATTACACCCGCAGCTTGAGGGAGTCAGAGAGGGACAGTTTGATGCGGAAGTGCTTATGCGTCCAGATCCAGATGGGAGTCTTGCCTGCCCCCTCTCCCTCTAGAGTGAGTAGCTTGCAGCCCTTTTTCACCCCATAGCTCCTTCTCTGATCCAACCCTCTGTTTTGGAGTCTGTGGATCTGAGAGTTGTCGGAGTCAGGGGGGTCGGCACCAATGGTACCTTGTAACTCAATGCCAGCCATTGCCTTGAGCAGGTCAGATTTGACTGTATTGGATCCAAGTTCTCGGAGCCGTAGCCTCAGTGTCGGATCCGAGGGGATTCTCTCGCCTCTGAGTTTGGAGGAGCATAGTCTCCCCCTATCTCGGCTCCTGTAGGCTCGGCTCTGGCTCCCCTGTCGGATCTGAGGGGAGCTGTTCCATTACTTGTTCCTCAGGATGTCCACTCTCCTTTGGCATTTGACGTGGTGGAGAGGGTCTTCTCCAGTGGGTTGAGACCCCTGACCATCTCCTTCGGAATCCGCCCCGACTCCTTCGGTTCTGGGTATGGCGTCAACCTTCCTATCCATCTCGGGGACAGCCCATGCTTGCTTTGCCTCAGGTAGCACCTACTAGGGAACAGCCAGAAGTTTGCGAGTCCCCCTCAGATAGTCCCACTGAGGAGGTTCCTTGCATATGAGCTTGTAAAAGGAGGCACTTGGACTCCTCTCCAGAGTACCTCACTGACGACACTGACTTGCAGGAAGGGGAAGGTTCACCCAAGTCACTCCCCAAAGATGTCTCCTTTGGAGACTTCATGGAACTCCTGCGCCAAAGAGGGGGGTGGTCCACCCAAAGACCAACCCAGGATGAGTCAGTGTTCCTGGAGGCATTCGGCATAGGCCCATCTAACTCCTGGGTGTCCCCCCCCCCCCCCTGCAGATCCACTGGTGGCATTCGGCATAGGCCCATCTAACTCCTGGGTGTCCCCCCCCCCCGCAGATCCACTGGTGGACGTTCTCACCTCTAGAACATGGAAGGAGCAGTACACCGTGGAGCCAATCCCGAAAAGGCTAGACAAAATTTTTAGCCCCGCCCATCGGACAGAACCAGCTGGAATAAGGGTTCCTCAATAGATGCTGAGGTGGTTGGTGGCAGCTGACACAAAGAAAGAGCTCTCACAAGAGAGCTTTACGGTCCATCCTCCTGACCAGGAGTCGCAGATAGTGGATCATCTGGGGAAGCAAGTCTATGCTTCAGCCATCTTAACATAAAGGGGCTGAACTACATGACACGTCATCCAACTACAGTGGGACTTTGTCAAGGAAGTCGCTGAGTCACCCTTAGAGCCCACGTCGGCAGAGGACAAGAAAATGTTCTCTGCGCTCATGGCCACTCTGAAAGCGGTTGCAAATACATCCATGTGTCTCCTCTCCCATGCCACAGAAGGAGCCACCAGGGCTGCCGGGTCCTGCATTGCCATGAGATGCCACACCTAGCTCTTGCTGTGTCAATTTTCGGAGCCCTTCAAGGTGTCCTTTGTGAATGCTCCCTATGATGGCTTTTCCCTGTTTGGGAAGTCCGTACATGAGACTCTAGTGCAGAGTGAAAAGGAAGGGAAGACGCTGTCTGCTGTCAGGATCCGCTTCTCCGCCCCTCAGAGATCCTTCTCAAGGAATCAATGAGGGGCAAAGAAGATATGGCTCCAGAAAACTCAGTTCTCCCAGGACACTTAGGACTCTTCTTCTCCCAGAAACAGAGGGGGTTATGACAGACGCCTGACCAGAGGCAGAGGGAGTTCGAAGAACTTCGGGTCTCAAGAACCATTCTCTGACAGACCCACGCAGCAACCCTGAGGTGTTGCCCAACTGCTCATCTCTGGAGGCAGTCGGGGGCTATCTTTCTTTACACCCAACGGAGTGGGAGCTCATTACAACAGACTGTTGAGTGTTAAAAATCATATCCAGAGGTTATTCCATCCCATTCGTGGCACCACCTTCCCAACCACAACTCATACTGGATGTTCCACCTGCACAGAGGGAGGAAGCAGCACTGTATATAGAAAAGCTGCCAAGAAATGAGTCATCCAACCTGTCCCCCCAGATCAATCCGGATTGGGCATCTATTCCGGGTTCTTTTTAGTGCCAAAAAAAATGGGGGACCTAAGACCCATTCTGGATCTTTCTGTTCTGAACCTGTCAGTGGCCAAGGAGAAATTCTGGATGGTCACACTTCAGTCCACTCTGCCCTACCTGCAGGCAGAAGATTGGATGTGCTCCACCTCCATGACGTGTACTATCCTATCAAGATGAACAGACGCTCCCGCAGGTTTCTTCACTTCCGGCTGGGAGCCAGTCATCATCAGTTCCGGGTTCTACCCTTTGGTCTCCCCACAGCACCCAGGGTGTTCACCAAAGTCGTGGTGGTAGCAGCCCACCTGAGGCTTCAGGGAATCCAGGTCTACCCCTACCTTGATGATTGGCTTCTTGCTGCTCCTACCAGGAGTGTACTGTGTTATGCCAGGGATTACTTCATTCTTCTTGCAAACAGACTGGGTATCACGATCAACCTCAGCAAATCTTCACTGGTCCCAGTCCAGAGATTAGACTTCATTGGAGCTCAGCTAGACACTATACAAATGAGAGTCTGCCTCACCCCAGCGAGGGTAAACAATCTGAAACTTCACGTCTCTTACGTTCTTCAATCCTCCACCCCTTCAGCAGCTACAATTCTACGAGCTCTTGGTTCCATGGCAGCCGCCATCAACCTCCTACCCTTCGCCCGTCTTCACATGAGAGTACTCCAGTGGACGTTGCAGTTCAGTGGTTCCTTCTGGTCTTACCTTTGTCTCCTCCGATATGCATATCATGGGCCAGCAGAGAGTCACTCATCTGGTGGATTCTTTCCCCAGATCTGGTCCAAGGACGTCCCTTTCTTCCATCGTTCCCCACAACCACAGTGACCATGGATACCTCCCAGCTTGGATGGGGGGACATTGCTCAGGAAGGACAGCCCAAGGCACTCTGTCTCCATCTGAGACCAATTTGCATGTCGTCCTGGAGATGAGGGCAGTTCTTCTAGCATTGCAGGCCCTTCCTGCCTATCTTCCTTTGGGAACTATTGCCATCCAGTCAGACAACATGTCAGTAGTCATGGTACAACAACAATCAGGGTAGAACCAGATCTTACCCCCTTGTCAAGAAGACATAAGAGTGTGGGAATGGGCGGTTTCAACCGGCCGCTTTCTGGTGGCAATGCACAGTCTGGGATGGTCCAACATTTTAGCAGATAGGCTCAGCAGGACTATTCTGATGCCTTACAAGTGGTCTCTGAATTCTTTAGTAACGGAGCAGATCTTCCTCAAGTGGGGCTGGCCTTGTTGCGATCTCTTCTCATCTCCTTCCAACATGAAATGCAGCAAATTCTTTGTTCTGAACCCCCCTCATGGGGAAGTCCCCAGAGGCACACTGTTTCATGCTTGGCCTCCCGATCTTCTTTATGCTTATCCTCCGTTACCTTTCATCCTGAAGTTTCTTCAGAAAGCTCGCAGACTGGGGAGCATAGTAATCCTCATTGCCCCATTCTGGCCTCGCAAAGTTTAGTTCCCCTCTCTTTGGTGTCACCTAGTAGTTCCACCATGGATCTGGTTCTGGATCTCATTTCACATCCCTCGGGGATTCCTCACCCAGACCTGGACAGTCTGAAGCTTACAGCTTGGCTGCTCCAGTTCCAGTAATGATTAGGACTCCTGGTTTATCTTCTCCAAATAAAACCATTCTGGTGGCAGCTCATAAGTCTTCTACCAGAAAGATATACTGTAGCAAATGGAAACGCTTCTCTATTTGGGCCTCTCAACGGAACATAGATCCCTTTATGGCTCCAGTCCTGGCTATTCTGAAGTTTCTATCTGGTATCTTTCAGCAAAGGGCTAACTCTTCTACCATAAAAATTCAACTGGCTGCCATCTCTAACTTCCATGTGGGGGAAAACATGGACTTCCTTAGCCTCGTCTAGGCTTTGCAAGACTTTCCTTAAAGGAACCTTCATGCTCTGACCTTCAGTGAAAGATCCAACACCTGCTTGGGACCTTACCTTTGTCTTACAAGCATTAGTCTCCCGGCCTTTTGAACCAGCGGCAACAGTAGATTTGCAATTTTTTTCTTGGAAAACTGCCTGTTTGGCAGCCATCACTTCAGCCAGGAGGGTATCGGAACTTCAGGCCTTGTCCATTAATGTTCCATATATATTTTTTCATAAGTGCAGGGTTTCCCTGCGCACTAACCCTTCCTTTCTTCCAAAAGTGGCTTCCGAAAATCTTATTAATCAAACTATCAGTCTTCTGGTTTTCTTCCCAAATTTCCAAAACAAGGTTGAATACAGATTACATTTATTGGATGTACTTAGGCAACTGAGGTTTTATTTACACAGAACGAAGTCTTTCCGTAGATCAGAGCAGTTGTTTGTGTCGTATTACAAACCATTTTTAGGTAAATCAGTCTCCAAAGTCACCATTGCTAGATGGATTTCCCAATGTAAAATTCTCTTTGTTGTCAGGGAAACTGGACTTAATACAGAGAAGTGGGTAAGCAGTAGCTAGTAACAGAAAGAGGAAGTTAGTCAGGGTTAGTACAGGGGCATAACCAGTGTGTTGTAAGGTATAATTTCAGTTTATATTTGAAAGGTGATATTAAGGACAGTGAGATTCATCACCAGAGTCTTTCAATGAAGATACTGACTTAGAGGAAGGAGGGGTTTTCCCCTCACTCCCTCTCTGAAGTTGTCTCCTTTGGGGACATTCTAGAATTAATGAAACAGAAGGGGGATGGACATCCCAAGACCCCCTCTCCAGATGAGTTGGTATTTTTGGAAGCTTTTGGTGCCGGTCCAGCTTTGTCCTCGGTGGTTCTACCTTTTGAACCTGTTGATCCTCTTATTGATCTAATGGCTCAATGGGCATGGAAGGCCGCGGAAGAACCCTGACTTGGTGGAACCCATACCAAAGAAAGCTGATCATGTATTATCTGCTCCAACTGACAAGGAAGCACTGGAGTAAGGGTTCACCTCTAGAAGCTACGGTGGTGGCAGCAGCCACCAAGAAAGAACTATAAGAAGAAAGCTTAACTGGTCATCCTCCCAGTAGAGACTCTAGGGCAATGGACAGATATGGAAGGTGGACTGTGATGCATCAGTGACTTTTGCCCTTAGATCGCTGAACTTTCATACTTACCAAACAAGATTCCAGAGTGACTTGGCAAAGGAGATCTCCAAGTCTTTCTCAGGGATATTGCCAGTGCAAGTTAAGAAGGTAGTGGACTTCCAGCTTTCCACCCTACAGTCATCTTCTAATGTGGCCATGCATTTGCTAATGAACGCAGCTGACGGCGCAACCAGAGCAGCAGACAGCAATATCACCATGTGCTGACATGCCTGGATGAGATTGTGTGACTTTGCGGAAGGCTTCAAGTTGTTGTTCATTAATGACAGTCCCACTTTGTTTGGACCTAATATCAGGGATATGCTTACCAGAAGTCAGGAGGATGGCAGGACTCTCTCTGCACTGGGAATATACTTCTCCACCTCTCAAAGAACATTTTTTAGCAACCAGAGATTGGGGAAGAAGATAGGTTCATGGGTTCCTAGATTTATACTAGGCTAACTGCCCTTGCGAGCCATTTTTTAAGCCTAGCCAATTATCCCCTGTGAGATTCAAACCCTGTACCTTGTGTTTGTAAGGCAAACACCTTAACCATTAGGCCACCCTCCCACCCTGTGGTTCTGCAAGTCACAGTGTTCCTTCCATGACTCCCAAGGTAACAGACCTCCCTTTGGCAGAGTGGGAGGTAATTGTAACAGACGACTGCAGAATCAGAGCTTTTGAGGTCCTTTTTCTGAGAAAGCCTTTCAATGCCCCTAAACATTTGCCTAACTGCTGTGCTCTGGAGGCAGTTGGGGGCATCTCTCCTTACATTGTCAAGCTTGACAAAAAAATAACATAATTTTAATAGGTGCTAAGGGTAATCAGAGGCTTTTCAATTCCTTCTTTCCTCCATCCCCAGAAGAAAGTCTCCAATGTTCCACCCAGTCAGTGGGACTTAGCAGCCACAGAAATTTCAAAGCTGCTATAAAGAGTCATCCAACCGGTCCACCATGACTAGTTAGAATCCGGAGTCTATTCCAGGTTCTTTTTAGTGCCAGAGAAGACTGGGGGACCTCAGACCCATTTTGGATCCAAGTCACTTAAATTCTTAAAACAGAGAACATTTGGATGGTCATGGTTCAGTCCATTTTGCCTTTTTTGAGGCAGGATGATTGGATTTGCTCTGTAGATCTCCAGGATGCTTACTATCATATCAAAATAGCAAAGCACTCCAGGAGATTCCTCTTCCATCTGGGAGCCAATCATTTCCAATCCAGAGCTCTGCTAATCAGTCTCACCACAGCTTCAAGAGTGTTTACAAAAATCATGGCAGTAGTAGTGTTGCAGCTGCACCTACAGGGGACCCAGGTCTTCCGATATCTAGATAATTGGCTTCTCACTGTCCTCACCCAACATCTCCTGCTCAGACACTGACTGGGACAGTGCTCTTCAGTTGCTTCTGAACTTAGAAATTTCAATAAACCTACCAAAATGTCATTTGTCTGCAACACAAACCATAGAGTTCATAGAATAACACATGAACATCAAACTTCAGATTGTCAGCCTTTCCCAGTCCAGGGTCCAATCACTTTGCCTAACAGCCCTGCAAGCTCTTCATCAGGGAAAACTGTTGTTTTTAATATCTCCTGGTCTTTTGGGTTTCTAATACCATGACAGGAATGGACCCCATTCCTAAGTCAAAGTACGATTAAAGTTCATGATATTAGTATTGTTTCACTCTTTGATGTCAGCCAAAAGTGCTCTTTGCAGCACCCGCAATGTGCCTAATAATGACTCCTTCTGCAATTCGTATGGTGTTACATGAATTTTGTAACTTATCTAAATATGATTTTAAATTCTTTTTTTATAAGACCAGTTGCTCCTACTACTATTGGAACTGTCTGGTACCTTTCTTCCACATTGCTGTCGTTTCTGCCCGCAGATCAAGGTATTTTATGACTTTGGGTCTTTCTGTGTACGTAAGACACTGTAGTCACTAGGTGTGTCGATTTCAATGATCAATGCTACTTTTGTCTTCTTTTCTTGGACCACTATATCCGGTTTTCTACCATCTATCATTTGAACTGTTGGCATTGTGTGATCCCATGTGATATAAACTTCGTCATTTTCTATGATTCGTTGTGGCTCATGTTTCCAGTGTTTTTCAGCCACTTCAATACCATAATGTTTGCACAATCTCCAGTGTAACACTGTCAGTGAGATTAATCCTATGTCTCTTGGGTATCATGGGATCTATGATGTTTGTGATTCCTCTAGCTAGATTTCTCATAAGAGTGCTGAGGTGGACTTTCAGTACATTGGTCACAATCCAGTGCTTCAGCCAGATGCCATGTTCTTCGATACCCATACCCTTGGCTAGTGCACACTTGTTGTCAAACTAATGGCTATGTATTCTGTCTCATTCCAGGAGCCTACCACTTCTTTTTAGTCACTTTAATAGATTAGCTCTTAGACCTTGCTGTTATTGGTCAAGTCTTGTAATTTGCCTTGCTACAATGCAGCAAATGTTGATGTGGCCTTCAGATTATCAGTAAATACTTGTGATTGTATTGCCTGTGCTGTCTAGGTAATAAGCAGAGAAGCACATCACTGATAACAGCTACAAATGCCAATTATTCCAGGCTACTTAACTTCAGACACGAAGTTAAATTCAAAATTTCAGACTAGTTATGTATGCAGATGATATACTCTTACAGTCCAGTACTAGACACACTGACCTACAAAACAAACTCCATCAAAATTTCAGACATCTCTGCAACTTGTCGAGTTCTAATAATTAACAACAGGAAAAATAATGTTGTGGTCTTTGCTGCAGCTAAGAAATTGCACCCTGATGTTCTTCATGTTTCACTGTTGCAGTCATTACATTTGGGTAATCTGCTTGCAGGTTGCCCTCAGTCGGCCTGATTAACAAAGTCTTGGGTCCTGCGTCGGTTGCTGTCCCTTCTTCCATGACGTCAGGGGTATAAAACATGCAGCTGACGCCATTACATCAGTCTTTCTTGCCATGCGGTGCTTGAAGCAGTTCAAGTGCCGGTTGGCCGACTCCTGAAATTTTCGGTTTCAGAACCAAGTCTTCAACTTAAAGCTAATTAAGTATTTCAGAAACTTTTCTTGCTCCTTACCGATGTCAGTAAAAGTTAGTAATTGCATTACTTGTGGAAAGCAAATACCTCATAAAGATTTTCATTCGTACTGTATTCCTTGCCTAGGGCCTGACCACGACATACCTTGCTGTTGTGTTTGTGCTTTATTTAATCAGCGCACTATCCATCGTCTGTATATTTTTGCCTCTAAATATTTTGGTTCTCGGTTTAATTATCCAGAAATGTCATTGGTTAGCCATCCGACTACCGGGATTTCAAAAAAGTTTCTACTCCAGACTTTTCCTGGTACCCAGAAAAGATAAGTCATGGCGTCCAATCCTGGACCTGTCTACTCTAAACACCTTTCTGGAGATTCCAACATTCAAGATGCTGACTCTTCACCAATTACTTCCCATGCTAGGCAAAGACGCCTGGTTGGCAACACTAGATTTAAAAGAAGCATACCTGCACATCCCAGTCAGGGAATCTTGCAGAAGATACCTACGCTTCAAAGCAGGCTACACGCATTATCAGTTCTCTGTACTGCCCTTTGCCTTGTCTACTGCACCCAGGGTATTCACAAAGTGCCTAGCTCCAGTTATTGCATTTTGCAGGCAAAGAAATATTCAAATATACCCATACCCGGACGATTGTCTAATTCAGGCAGAAAGCCAGGGCATACTTTTGAATCATCTGGCATTTGTAAAAAGGGTTCTAACTTATCTGGGGTACAACATAAATGAAAAGAAATCACAACTGGTATCTTGTCAACAAATTACATTCCTGGGAGCAAGCTTGAATACAACTTCCCAGATGGCTTACCTCATGCCAGAAAAGCAAATTCATTTGATAACCTATTTCAAACAAGTGGCCACCAAAACCCTGCTATCTGCAAGACTTGGGGTTCATGGCCTCCTGCATTCTTCTAATTCCATAGGCAAGCAAAAAGCCTATGGAGTCAACATTCTCACAGCCTAGAAACAATGATTCCTATCATACCTTGCCTACGCCTAGAGTTCCTCTGGTGGGCAGAGGCCTGACACCAAAACAAGGGATTACCATTCACACTACCGCCTGCCGCTCAAACCCTAACAACAGATGCATCAGACTATGCATGGGGGGCTCACCTGGCAGGGAAGTGCATTCAGGGCAAATGGAACCCAAGTCAAATGCACCTACATGTCAATAAAAAAGAAATGTTAGCTGTACAGAATTTTCTGACAGCCTTCAAGGACTACATTCTTCCAGGACAACTAATGGTAAAGACGGACAACACCATGGTTATGTGTTACATAAACAAGCAGGGGGTTACACATTCCAATCCCCTCTGCAGACTAGCCATGGCATTGTGGAACACAGCCTTGAGCTACCAAGTGCACCTACAAGCTCAGTTCCTGCCAGGAAAATTAAATACACTGGCAGACAGACTAAGCAGAAACCTCATGGACCTACACGAGTGGAAACTGGAACCAAGGATTTTCAACATGTTGACAAGCGAATGGGGGAGCCCAGACATAGACCTATTTGCCTCCCCCCAGAACTACCAATTGGACAAGTTTTGCACAACGACTCCCCACAAACAAGCCCAAAAAGTGGATGCTCTGTCCTTAAGCTGGAAAAACCTATCAGTCTACGCCTTCCCCCCGCTGCCTCTGCTCTCCAAAGTTCTACTAAAAGTCAAACAGGACAAACCGAGGATGATTTTGATTGCTCCAGACTGGCCGCGCCAACACTGGTACCCCCTCCTGAGCAGTGTGTCGCAGTTGTCTCCATGGCACCTGCCTCAGACCCCTTCCCTGCTGTCTCAGCAGGAGAACCAGATTCTGCACCCTCAGCTTCCAACATTGTACCTTGCAGCCTGGCTAATTACTTAAACTCACCCTTGTCATCCCTCAGCAAACCTGTGATGGATGTCACCTTAGAGGCAAGGAAGCCTAGTACTATAAAATCTTATGCTGTAAAATGGAAAAGATTCTCTGTGCCTGGAACCAATCTTAAGGGAATGAGCACAGCAGCGCCCAATTTACCTCAGATTTTGCAATACTTAACTGAAATGCTTCACAACGGCCTGTCTTTTTTTTTTTTTTTTTTCCCTCCATTAAAATCCACACCTCAGCCATTTCAGCTCATTATATCGCAGAACTTCCCCTCTGCTTTCATCCTCTGCTCAAGCAGTACCAAAAATTTGTGACCACCCAGGAGAGCTCCAACTCCTGCCTGGGACCTTAACTTTGTATTGGAGAAACTCACTCTACCTCCTTTCAAGCGAGCTGCTACTGCAGACTTAAAATTTATTTCTTGGAAATCAGCTTTCCTTTTAGCAATCACTTCAGCTAGAAGGATTTCTGAATTACAGGCCCTTATGGCAGTGGAGCCTTTCATCATCTTTCATGCGGACAGGGTGTCATTCAGGACCAAACCATCCTTCATGCCCAAGGGTGATATACAGTGTGGCTCTTAATCAGTCCATTCATTTGCCAACCTTCTTTCCCAATCCACAGAACAAAGGGGAACGGATTCTACATTCCTTGGATGTGCACAGACAACTCAGATTCTACTTGGACAGGACTAAACCTTGAAGAAAATCTGAACAACTACTGGTGGCATTTGCTGCAGGGGCAGAGGAGAAGGCTATTTCAAAACAAACCATTTCTAAATGGATAAGCCATTGCATTCATTTCTGCTATAAGCACCATGGAAAACCTATCCCCCAGGGGATCAGATCTCACTCCATCAGGGCTGCATCTACTTCTGCAGCCTTTCTCATAGGTGTTCCTACCAGGAACATCCTAGAAGCTGCTACCTGGAGTTCTGTACATACTTTCACCAAGCATTATCATTTGCCAATTTTTCTAAATCCAGAGCTAGCTTTGCCACTGCTGACTTGCAGGGCCTTATAGCTGGCCCTAATGCTATATAAACTCCTCCTCCCAACAATAGCTTTGGGAATCTACCCAAATGTAATGACTGCAGCAGTGAAACCCGAAGAACATAGTACAGTTGTGTACACTTACCATAAATGTAGATGTTCGAGTGTATTTACTGTTGTAGTCCTGGTTACCCTCCCTCCAGCCCCCTAACTTCTTCTTTCTATACCTCTACTTTCCTTTACTATGCTTAAAAGCCTTTTTGGTGTATTTGATTTTTGTTGGAGGCATACTTTTGTTTTTATGTTCATTTGCTCCCCATTGGGGGGGGGGGGGGGGCTCCTGATATCTGGGGCAAGAAAAACTGATGTAATGGCATCAGCTGCATGTTTTATACCTCTGACTACCTGACGTCATGTAAGAAGGGACAGCAACCGACGCAGGCCCCAAGACTTTAATCAGGCTGACTGAGGGCAACCTGCAAGCAGATTACCGAAATGTAATGACTGCAACAGTGAATACACTCGAACATCTACATTTACGCTTAAGTGTACACAACTGTACTTTCTTCTCATTCACGTAACAGATTACAATGTTTATACAATTTCCAGCGTTACTGAATAGAGAAACTCGGGCCTTATTATCAGTCCTTCTCTTTCCTTTACAGCTTAAAGTCTAACTTTTACTGAAACTTTGTTACACAATAACTCATCTTCCCAACTTAAGTGCTCTCTCATCCATCAATAAAATGCATTAATGCTTAAATTAGAATATCATCTCCCATTTCTCATCTTGCATTGTGCATATAATATCCATGAAATGCAAATTGCAGCCAACAGCATATGTAGAGTTACCATTTTACCCCAGCATTTTAAATGAGGAAACTTTTTTGGCTAGGCTTATATAGGCCCCAGGGCCGATAGCCTATTCCTTACCTATGAATCTATGAGCTTGAAAACACTAACTGGCTTTCACTGAGTTATATGGCTCTCTTTCTCCTAAGCACTCTTCATTTCAAGGTTTTAAAACAAGGATGTTCTTCGTGTTTCACTGTTGCAGTCATTACATTTGAGGTAATCTGCTGGCAGGTTGCCCTCAGTCGGCCTGAATTCCAAAGTCTTGGGTCCTGCGTCGGTTGCTGTCTCCTCTTCCATGACGTCATGTTGTCAGGGGTATAAAACAAGCAGCCGACACCATTTTCTTCAGTCTTTCTTGCTGCGCAGTGCCCAAAGCTGAAGCATTTCGCAAGTGCCAGTCAGCCAACTACTGAAATATTCGAGTTTGAGTTTCAGAACCGAAGTCTTCACTAAAGCTAAGTACCCTGTTGGGGATACTTTTTTCTTGCTTTTTACCAATGTCAGAAAAAGTTAATAATTGTATTACTTGTGGGAAGCAAATACCTCATAAGGATTTCCATTTATACTGTATTCCTTGCCTAGGCCCTGATCACAACATGCCTGGCTGTCGGTTTTGTGCTAGATTTAACCAACGCACTATTAAGCGTCAGTATATTTTTGCATCAAAGTATTTTGGAAACAGATTTAACTACCCAGAAATGTCATCGGATAGCAATCCGACTACCGGAGTACATAAAAAACGCAAAGAAAAGGACAGAGAAAGGCAGTCGAGATCCAAAAGCGACAACGAAGCTTCTCCTAAGCCAGTCGCCGGTTCGCCGGTACTCAGTGGGGCGCTTTTCACTGGGAGAGTCAAGACTTCTCAGAATCAAAAAAGAGGCTCAAGGATTTCCTCCTCCTCCCTCAGCACAGGCCTTTAGCCATTCTCCCTGTTTTAGACATTGTGGATGATGTGTTTTCGGAGTCAAGCTTGTCCCCTGACTCCTTACCTCCAGCTCCCAGTAAGTCTGACAGATACTACAGGATCCCTGACTCACATAAATTTTTATTTAGAAATCCTGCTGGTGATCCTGAAACTATTTCACAGTGTCCAAATGGAGTTAAGGCCTCAGCAGCAAAAAATCCTACCCCCTGTGACAGAGATTCAAGTGCACTGGACAGATGGGGAAAAAGGTTTATACTTCTGCAACCTTTCATATGCTTAAGTACCAACAACATGTTATGGGATTCCTGAAACATAAAATGATGTTGATTTCAGAATGTGCAGAAAATAAAGAATTGCAGGAATTATTGCATGCAGCTGAACAAGTTGGAAAGCATACTTTGCAATGTGGTTTTGATTCCTTAGAGGCCTCCTGCAGGGCCGCAGGTACTGGATCTGTGATTAGGAGGCATGCCTGGTTAAAGGAACAATATTTACCTGATCATGTTAAAGTTAAATTGCTAGATGCACCTTTACAGCATGATTCTCTGTTTGGTATTAAGGCAGAAGAGGTTTTAAAGAAAATGGAAGACAAAGCTAAGTCTATGCAAACTGTTAAAGACTTCTTACAAGTGCAGCCACCAAGATTCCCACCAAGATTCAGTAGACACTGGCCTACCAAAAATTGGTGCTTTCTTGTGTCAGACAGAGCTCAAAGGGGCAAATGCAGATGCCATAAGGGTTCCAGATACCAGGCGTAAGATTCATACCGGTCAAAACAATGGGGCGATTCCACCTCCAAATCTGGAGGAGATAAAGCGCAAACCTACAGAAAGCAATCCTAATGACTTCCCTCTGCTTTCCACCAAACACTTGTCTTTCGGCAGCACCCATAGGGGGAAAATTAGCACTTTTTGCTCAAAATTGGCAGTTAATAACCCAGGACAAGTGGGTACTAAACATCGTATCACAGGGATACAGATTCCATTTCCACACTCTGCCAATGGCAAATGATTGGCCAGATCTGCCAAAAAATCAGTGGGCAGAGGAGCATAAACAGATTGTCCTTCATAGGTATGGGGGCCATTCAGACAGTACCAGAACAGGAAAAAGGACAAGGTTTTTTCTCAAGACTGTTCTTGGTGCCCAGAAAGGACAAGGTCTGGTGGCCAATACTGGATTTATTGATTTTGAACACATACCTGGACATTTCAAAATTCAAAATGCTGACTTTGCAGCAGCTTCTGCCCATGCTGGGCAAGAATGCTTGGCTGGTGACTTTAGACCTAAAAGAGGCATACCTGCATGTCCCAGTAAGACAATTGTGCAGAAGATACCTCAGATTCAAGGCTGACTTAATGCATTACTAATTCTCTGCACTGCCCTTTGGCTTATCTACTGCACCCAGGGTCTTTACAAAGTGCCTGGCACCAGTAATTGCATTTTGCAGACAAAGAAGTATACAAATATATCCTTACTTGGACGACTGTCTCATTCAAGCAGAGAACAAGGACATTCTTAGAATCAACAAATCAACAGCAAAATAGTCTTAAAAAAAAAAATATATATATATATATATATATATATATATATATATATATATATATATATATATATATATATATATATGTTTTCGTGGAATCATTGTTGTTTTTTCAACAAGGACATTCTTCTTCGACACCTGGCGTTTGTGGAAAGGCTTCTAATACGCCTAGGGTACACAATAAACGAAAATAAATCACAACTGGTACCCTCTGAAAAGATAACATTCCTGGGTGCAAGCTTGAATACAACTGCCCAGATGGCTTACCTCACGCCAGACAAAGGCAACTGACTACTTACTTCAAACTGATGGCAACAAAAACCCAATCTTCTGCAAGACAAATTCTGCAGGCTCTGGGCTTCATGGCATCCTGCATACTACTGATTCCATATGCAAGACTGCATATGAGGAAACTTCAATGATACCTAAAATGTTTATGGAATCAACATTCTCACAGTCTGGAAACAATGACTCCTCTCATTCCCTGCCTGCAACAGGAGTTTCTATGGTGGGCAAAGGCATGTCACCAAAACATGGGACGGCCATTCACTCTACTCCCTGCCAACCAAACCATGACAACAGACGCATCAGATTATACTTGGGGGGTGCCCACATGGCAGGAAGATGCGTACAGGGCATATGGTCACCAATACAAATGCATCTGCATATCAACCAGAAAGAAATGCTAGCTGTTCAAAATGCCGTAACAGCCTTCAAGGACTTACTTCATCCAGGACAAGTACTGATAAAGACGGTCAACACCACAGTCATGTGGTATGTAAACAAGCAAGGGGGCACACACTCATACCTCCTCTGCAGATTAGCCATGACACTGTGGAACACAGCTTTGACGTACCAAATACATCTTCAAGCTCAATTCCTGCCAGGAAAACAAAACACTCTGACAGACGATTTAAGCAGAAACCTTATGGACCCTCATGAGTGGAAACTAAATCCACAAGTCTTCAGCATGATAACAGAGAAATGGGGGAGCCCAGACATAGATCTATTTGCCTCTCCTCAATATTATCAATTGAAAAAATTCTGCATAAGGACTTATCACAGACAAGCATGGAAAGTGGATACTCTATCCTTCAGTTGGAAAACCCTGTCAGTTTATGCCTTTCTTCCTGTGCCTCTTCTCCCCAAGGTCCTCCTAAAAGTCACTCAAGAGAAACCAAAGATGATACTAATTGTCCCGGACTGGCCCCGCCAATACTGGTACCCAATCCTAAGGAACTTGTCTCAATACCTAGCTTGGACCTTGCCTCAAAGACCACAACTACTGTCCCAGCAAAACAGTCAGATCCTGCACAATCAACTACAGACTCTGAACCTGGCATCATGGCTGATCACGTAGTCATACAAACAACACCTCTCAGTAAAGCTGTGATGGATGTCATTTTGGAAGCCAGAAGGCCTAGTACTAGAAAATCTGATGCTGACAAATGGAAGTGATTCTGTTCTTGGAATCAAGCACAAGGAACTGATACAGCAGAACCAAATATTCCTCAGATATTGCAATACTTAACTGAGATGCTTGACAAAGGCCTATCTTTCTCATCAATTAAAATCCATTCCTCTGCCATTTCCGCTCATTACAATACAGAGTCACCAGTCTTTTCTCATCCTTTACTAAAGCAGTATTTTAGAGGAGCCAAAAATGCAAGGCCTCCTAGAAGATCACCATTGCCTGCATGGAACCTCAATTATGTTTTGGAAAAGCTCACCCTGCCTCCATTTGAACCAGCTGCTCCCGCTGTTATAAAGTTCTTATCATGGAAAACAGCTCTGCTTCTAGCAATTACTTCAGCAAGAAGAGTTTCAGAGATACAAGACCTCATGGCTATAGAGCCTTTTATCTTATTTTATCCAGACAAGGTATCTCTGAGGACAAATCCTACTTTTATGCCTAAGGTGGTTTCCAATGTGGCTCTTAACCAAACAATTCATCTGCCAACCTTTTATCCAAATCCGCAGAACAAGGGGAAGAGAATTCTGCATTCCTTGGACGTACACAGACAACTAAGATTCTACTTAAGCAGGACTAAAGCTCTAAGAAAAACTGAGCAATTACTAGTGACATATGCTGCAGGATCAGAGGGCAAGGCTATTTCAAAGCAGACAGTTTCAAAGTGGATAAGCCACTGCGTCTGTTTCTGCTACTTACACCATGGTAAACCTGGGCATTAGGTCTCATTCCACCAGAGCTGCAGCTACTTCAGCAGCCTTTCTAAGGGGAGTACCAACCAAAGACATTCTAGAGGCTGCTACTTGGAGTTCTGTTCACACCTTTACAAAGCATTATCATTTGCCTCTTTACTCTAAATCCAGAGCAGGCTTTGCCACTGCAGTTCTGCAGGGCCTTATAGCCGCACCTAATGCTGTTTAGCCCCAGACCCCCAACCATAGCTTTGGGATTCTACCCAAATGTAATGACCGCAACAGTGAAACACGAAGAACATAGTACAGTTGTGTACACTTACCATAAATGTAGATGTTCGAGTGTATTCACTGTTGCAGTCCAGGTTACCCTCCCGCCACCCCCCTGTCATTCTGGAGTTTATCTTTCCTTCTCTATCTTCTACACCCTATGTGGTGTATTTGCTTGTAGATGAAGGTAAAGTTTATATTGATGCATGTATGTGTATATATATATATATATATATATATATATATATATATATATGTATATATTTTTGTTTTTTTTGCTGCCTTTTTGGGGGCACCTGACATCGGGGGCAAGAAAAACTAAAGAAAATGGCATCGGCTGCATGTTTTATACCCCTGATGACCTGACGTCATGGAGGAAGAGACAGCAACCGACGCAGGACCCAAGACTTTGGAATTCAGGCCGACTGAGGGCAACCTGCCAGCAGATTACCCCAAATGTAATGACTGCAACAGTGAATACACTTGAACATCTACATTTATGGTAAGTGTACACAACTGTACTTTTCTGTCTTCCCAAAGTAAATTTGTTGGGTCTGTATCACTTTATTAAATTGCTATTCGACAAGTAGCAATTCATCAACTTCTGTTTATTGAATGGCATTTCATCGAAAGACGAATCTTTCTTAGAGTAAAGCAGCAGTTTGCCAAAGGTACACCGGAAGAAAAACTGCATAAAATCAAATCCACCCAAGTGGGGAGTGCAAGATCCCACTACAGTGGGGAAAAGGGCAAAGTAGTGGTGTTGGCCAAGTGCTTCCTTACCCTGGGAAAGATTTCATCATTTGCTGAAATGCAGTTTGATAAACAGAGGTTCGATGAATTGCAGTTTACTGAATAGCAGTTTGATAAAGTGATGTATACCCACTCTCTCCATATGTGAAAACTATGAACTAAGGAGCTCATGAGAGACGCTTACTTCTCCCATTCTTGCTCAGTGTTCAGAACTACATTGGGTGAAACAGCTTTCCTTAGATTGGGACAGGCAACCTGGTACTTCTTACATGTATTTGAAAAAAACAAGAATTCATTAAAGGCTTTAAGGAAGTCCTTAAAGATCATCACCATTCAGAATACACTTGTAACTGGTTTGTTGATACTGAAATGCAGTAGGCATTAACCATTATATCTCAAATGTATAAGTTAATGTTCTGTTATATTTTATCTGTATGGAAAATCTGTAATTTTTGTAGTGTAGTTACTTTTGCGTCATTGTATTGTAAATTAATTTATCTTGCTGTCTGAGCCCAGGTCTTGGATGAAAAGGGTAAGTAGACAATTTCACTTACCTGATCAATAAATAAACTAACCTGGCTGTACACATGAAAACCAGTGGGATGATGCTTCTTGCAAATCCAGGCATATATCGCGGCTTTGGCAAGAAGAGAATTGTTCTGAATCTAGGTACTGGCCTGAAACTCCTTAATGTAAGGCTGGTATCCACTGAATTTTATTGGGTGGTGAGCTTACATTCAAGTAGCAAGGGCTTCAATGCAAATTGTCCTCAGCCTTGGTCAGGGATCTTGGGGTTGGGGTGCGACCCTTTTGGCTGCCACCATAGGGGTGTGTCCTGAGAGTCTTGTTGCACCCTGTATTTAGGTAATTAGCTAAAGCTCATGTATATCCATTCTAATCCTGGTGAATGCTCTCATGAAGCACCAAGTCACCAGTTAGAGGTAGTGAGAAACTTGGAGTGTCCACCTGGGTCTGCCCCACCAAGATCCATCTGGCCAAAAAGCCCATGTTTAGGAAGGTGTATTTGATTCATTATTCTTGTGCTAGGGCTTGCATCTGTCAGTCATTTGACATCAGGGGAAGCTTGAGTCATGTGCAGGAATGCAGCAGCAGGGTACTTGGCCTGAGGCCCAAACCAGGCCTGGCACAGTCCTTTTCTCATTGTCTATGACTAATGTATGATCCAGCACCAGATGTTCTTTGTGTTTCACTGTTGCAGTCATTACATTTGGGTAATCCTGCTGGCAGGTTGCCCTCAGTCGGCCTGAATTCCAAAGTCCTGGGTCCTGCGTCAGCTGCTGTCACCCCTTCCCTGACGTCAGGTCGTCAGGGGTATAAAAGATGTGGCCGACGCCATTTTCTTTAGTCTTTATTGCCGCGTGGTGCCCGAAGCAGAAGCAGTTCGCAAGTGTCAGTCGGCCGACTCCTGAGATTTTTGTGTTTGAGTTTCAGATCCGAAGTATTCAGTAAAGCTAAGTACCCCATTGGGGAAACTTTTTTCTTGCTCCAGACCAATGTCAGAAAAAGTAAATAATTGTATTTCTTGTGGAAAGCAAATACCTCATAAGGACTTTCATTCTTACTGTATTCCTTGCCTAGGCCCTGATCACAGCATTGCTGGTTGTCAGTTTTGTGCTAGATTTAACCAACGCACTATTAAGCGTTGGTATGATTTTGCTTTAAACTATTTTGGACACCGGTTTAATTATCCAGAAATGTCATCGGATAGCCATCAGACTACCAGAGTTCACAAAAAACGCAAAGAAAAGGAGAGAGATAGACAACCGAGGCCCAAAACCGACAACGAAGCTTCTTCTAAGCCAGTCGCCAGTTCTCAGTGAGGCGCTTTCGCAGCCCCTGACGCCCGCTACTTTAGAGTCGCAGGCCACTACCGACTCCCACATGGAGTCGGCCATGCCTCTGGAAACTCAAGGTATTGGAGCCTCAGATACTATTCCTTCCGATGGGTCCGGAGCTGCTGAGCAGGCACCGGCTTCTGAGGGTGTATTCAGACCTAAACATCTTTACATTAAACCAACCTCAGCTTCAAAGGCAAAGACTAAAGCACCTTCTAAAGCAAAGAAACAAACTCAAGAGCCATATGGACAGGCCTCTATGCCCAAAAAACAGATGCTCAAAATGGCTGAAGACTTAATTACCATAATCAGGGGTTCCCATCCCCCTCTTGATAAGAGGCCTAGGCAAGAGACTGACTAGGATCTTCAGATCAGGTTTCTATTTCTTTTGATTCCTCTTCTGATCAGGAATATTCTCTTCCCCCATGAGGATTCTGATGCTGAAGAATCCATACATTCAGCTTCTCTTCCAGAGGACTATTCTTTTGGGGAAACCTTGCATACCATGAGGGAGCATTTCCACTGGGAAAGCCAAGATTTTTCAGAATCTAAAAAGAGGCTCAGGGATTTCCTTTTACTTCCTCAACACAGGCCACTAGCCATTCCACCCGTGTTAGATATTGTAGATGATGTGTTTTCGGAGTGTAGTCTCACCCCTGACTCCTTACCTCCAGCTCCTGTTAAGCCTGACAGATATTACAGGGTTTCTGACTCATAAATTCCTTTTTAAAAACCCTGCTGCAGACCCAGAAACTATTTCACAGGGTCCCAAAGGAGTTGAGGCTTCCGCTGCAAAAAACCCTACCCCCTCTGACAGAGATTCTAGGGCACTGGATAGATGGGGAAAAAAGGTTTACACATCTGCTACCTTGGCTATAAGGGCCTTAAACTGTCAGTTTCATATGCTCAAATATCAGCAACATGGCATGGCCTTGCTTAAACAGAAAATGGTATTAAACTCTGAATGTGCAGAAAACAAGGAAATGCAGGATTTATTGCATGCAGCTGGACAAGTTGGAAAGCATAATTTGCAATGTGGTTTTGATTCTTTGGAGGCCTCCTTCAGGGCCTCAGTTACGGGTTCTGTAATTAGGAGGCATGCTTGGTTAAAGGAACAATATCTGCCTGATCATGTCAAAGTTAAATTATTAGATGCACCTTTACAGCATGATACTTTGTTTGGTGTTAAGGCAGAGGATGGTGTTAAAGAAAATGGTGGACAAAGCCAAATCTATGCAAACTGTCAAAGATTTTTTACAAGTACAGCCACCTAGGTTTAGTAGACACTGGCCTACAAAGAATTGGTCCTTTCCTGTGTCAGACAGACCTCAAAGGGGCAGATCCCAGGCGCAAGGTTCCTACAGGTCAAAGCAATGGGAGTGCTTCTACCTCCAAAGTTGGAGAAGACAAATCACAACCATACAGGAAACAGTCCCAATGACTTCCCCTTGCCTGCACCAAGCACTTATCTCCTGGCAGCACCCTTGGGGGGAAAATTAGCACTTTTTTTCTCAAACTTGGCACATTATAACCCAGGACAAGTGGGTTCTAAATATCGTGTCACAAGGGTACAAGTTCCATTTCCATACCCTGCCAAAGGCAAACGGCTGGCAAGATCTGCCAAAAAATCAGTGGGCAGAGGCACAAAAACAAGTCTCATCCCTCATGGACATGGGGGCCATTCAACAAGTACCAGAGCAAGAGCAGGGACAAGGATTTTACTCAAGACTGTTCTTGGTACCCAGAAAGGACAAGACCTGGAGACCATACGTTCATAGGTTCATACTAGGCTATCTGCCCTGGAGCAATTATAAGCCTAGCCCGATTCTGTATGGCTTACGCCACCCCTTGATTTGAGTATACTGTGCCCTTTTTAAGGTTTAGTTTAGTGTGCCTCTGTCTAATAGTGACACGGGAGTAATCCCTGGGACAAACCTACGATCCCCCATCCACTTATCGAGATTCTTCTTGAAGAGATTCAGTGAGGTGCTCTGCCTCACATGAACTGGAATTCTATTCCAGAGCGAAGGGAGCCTCTGGGTTATGAACCTGTCCCTCCAGCAAGTTCTATTTATTTCTGTGCTGAGGTTCAAGTCCCTCGAGCGTGTCTCTAAGGGATTTAGATTTACTGAGGTGGAGCATGTCCATTAATTCTGGATTTGACATAGCTTTGTATGTCAGGCATAGATCGCCTCAAGTAGGCGGTATGCAACTGAGTAGAGCTGGAGCTTTTTAATCGAGCAGCATATGGCATCTGTTTGAGACCCTTGATCCTCTTGGTGAGATACTTTGGGGTCTTTCTAATTGCTGCAGGTGTCGGGTAAGGTACATCCCAAAAGGGCATTGTATTCTATGATGGGCCTGATGAGGGATGAATAAAGGCACGATTACCTCTCTTGATCTAGATGTGAAACCCTTCGTGATGAGGTGGGCTATGTAGAAGGTCTTTCTAACCACTTTGGCAATGTGGTTTTCAAAGGAGAGATTGCTATCAACTTGGGTCCCCAGGTCCCTAATAACTTTCTCTGTACTTAATGGGTTTCCGCCTATGTGGTAATTTGTGGGCACATTGTTTTTGCCAAAGGGTATGACTATATATTTTTTGGCATTTAGCTTTAAACCATGGCGCTGGCACCAGTTATCTGTCTCTGTGAGACCTTTTTGAAGGATGTTTGTGTCAGCTGGAGAGTTGATTATGGCGCCCAGTTTGCAGTCGCTCAACTTGGTGAGCCATTGTCCTCCCACGTTTGCCTGTACCTCGGAAAAGTATATACTGAACAAGAGTGGTCCCAGGACAGAACCCTGTGGGATGCCACTTGTGACCGGTTTCGAGTCCGACATGGCTCCAGCAACTCTTACTCTGTGGGTTCTGTCTTTGAGCCAGTTGTTGGACCTATCTATTCTGAACACATTCCTGGATATACCAAAATTCAAGATGATGACTTTGCAGCAGCTTCTGCCCATGCTGGGCAAGAACGCTTGGGTGGTAACTCTAGACCTAAAAGAGGCATACCTGCATGTCCCAATCAGACAGTTATGCAGACGATGCCTCAGATTCAAGGCTGGCTCAATGCATTATCAATTCTCTGCACTGCCCTTTGGCTTATCTACTGTGCCCAGGGTCTTTACAAAGTGCCTGGCACCAGTAATTGCATTCTGCAGACAGAGGAATACAAATATATCCTTACTTGGACGACTGTCTAATTCAAGCAGAGAAAAAGGACATTCTTCTACAACATCTGGCGTTTGTGAAAAAACTTCTAACATGCCTAGGGTACACAGTCAATGAAAAGAAATCAAAACTAGTACCCTCTCAAGAGATAATATTCCTGGCTGCAAGCTTAAATGCAACTGCCCAGATGGCTTATCTCAAGCCAGATAAAGGCAACTGACTACCTATTTCAAAATATTGGCAACAAAGGCCCAGTTATCTGCAAGAAAAATTCTGCAGGCTTTGGGCTTCATGGCATCCTGCATCCTACTAATTCCATATGCAAGATTGCATATGAGGAAACTGCAATGGGACCTAAAAAGTGTTTGGACTCAACATTGCCACAGCCTGGAAACAATGATTACTCTCATTCCCTGCCTACAACAGGAGTTTCAATGGTGGGCAAAGGCTTGTCACCAAAACAAGGGGCAGCCATTCACATTACCCTCAGCCAGGCAGACACTAACAACGGATGCATCAGATTATGCTTGGCAGGAAGATGCATTCAGGGCACATGGTCCTCAACCCAAATGCATCTACATATCAATAAAAAAGAGATGCTAGCTGTTCAGAATGCCCTGACAGCCTTCAAGGACCTACTTCATCTGGGACAACTACTGATAAAGACAGACAACACCACGGTCATGTGGTATATAAACAAGCAGGGGGGGGCACACATTCTTACCCCCTTTGCAGACTAGCCATGACTTTGTGGGACACAGCATTAACTTACCAAGTACATTTGCAGGCACAATTCTTGCCAGGAAGGAAAAATACTCTGGCAGATGAACTAAGCAGAATCCTCATGGATCCCCACGAGTGGCAGCTGGATCCACAAGTCTTCAGCATGATAACAAGGAAATGGGGATGCCCGGGCATAGATCTATTTCCTTCCCCTCACAACTACCAACTAAAAAGATTCTGCACAAGGACTTATTACAGACAAGCATGGAAAGTGGACGCCCTATCTTTCCGCTGGAAAAAACTATCGGTATATGCCTTTCCCCCACTGCCTCTCTTCCCCAAGGTACTCCTAAAGGTCAGACAGGAGAAGCCAAAAATTATACTGATTGCCCCAGACTGGCCCCGCCAGTACTGGTTTCCAATCCTAAAGAACTTGTCTCAATGCCCAGCCCTCAAATACCTCATCTACTGTCCCAGCAAAACAATCAGATCCTGCATAGCCAGCTCAAGACTTTAAACCTGGCAGCATGGCGGATAATGTAGTCATACAAAACACACCTCTCAGTAAAGCTGTGATGGATGTCATTTTGGAGGCCAGAAGGCCTAGTACTAGAAAATCTTATGGTGGAAAATGGAAGAGATTCTGTGCTTGGAACCAGGCACAAGGAACTGATATAGCTGTGCCAAATATTCCTCAGATTTTGCAATACTTAACTGAGATACTGGACAAAGGTTTATCTTTTTCATCTATTAAAATTCATGCCTCTGCCATTTCGGCTCATTACAATACAGAGCCACAATCTTTTCTCATCCCTTACTAAAACAGTACCTCAGAGGAGCCAAAAATGTAAGGCCTCCAAGGAGATCACCAATGCCTGCATGGGACCTCAACTATGTCTTGGAAAAACTCACCCTGCCTCCTTTTGAGCCAGCTGCTACTGCTGATATGAAGTTTTTATCTTGGAAAACAGCTCTGCTCCTAGCAATAACTTCTGCAAGACGAGTTTCAGAGCTTCAGGCACTTATGGCTGTGGAACCTTTTATCATTTTTTATCCAGACAGGGTCTCTCTGAGGACAAACCCAACATTTATGCCTAAGGGTGGTGTTCAGTGTGGCTCTTAACCAAACTATTCATCTGTCAACTTTTTATCCAAATCCACAGAACCAAGGGGGAGAGAATTCTGCATTCTTTGGACGTACACAGACAGCTTAGATTCTACTTGGACAGAACCAAAGTTTTCAGAAAGACAGAGCAATTACTAGTGGCATATGCTGTAGGATCACAAGGAAAGGCTATCTCAAAGCAGACTATTTCAAAGTGGATAGGCCACTGCATTCGTTTCTGCTACTTACACCATGGCAAGCCAGTGCCTAAGGGCATTAGGCCACATGTAACCAGAGCTGCAGCCACTTCAGCAGCCTTTCTCAGGGGAGTACCAACCAAGGACATTTTAGAGGCTGCTACTTGGAGTTCAGTGCACACCTTTACAAAGCACTATCATCTGCTACTCTACTCTAAATCCAGGGCAGGCTTTGCCACTGCAGTTCTGCAGGCCTCATAGCCGCTCCTAATGCTGTTTAGCTCCAGCCTCCCATCCCTAGCTTTGGGACTCTACCCAAATGTAATGACTACAACAGTGAAACACGAAGAACATAGTACAGTTGTGTACACTTACCATAAATGTAGATGTTCGAGTGTATTCACTGTTGCAGTCCAGGTTACCCACCTGCCTACCCCCCTTTTCATCTGATGGAACCTATCTTTCCTTCGTTGATTTATACAACCTATGTGGTGTATTTGCTTGTAGATGAAGGTAAAGTTTATATTGGTGCATGTATTTATATGTATATAAATTTTGGCTACCCTTTTAGGGGGCACCTGACATCTGGGGCAAGAAAAACTAAAGAAAATGGCGTTGGCCGCATCTTTTATACCCCTGACGTCAGGGAAGGGGCAACAGCAGCCGACGCAGGACCCAGGACTTTGGAATTCAGGCCGACTGAGGGCAACCTGCCAGCAGGATTACCCAAATGTAATGACTGCAACAGTGAATACACTCGAACATCTACATTTATGGTAAGTGTACACAACTGTACTTTCTTGATCTCCTGACATGCATTGTAGGTCTGTCCCACACTTAGCTCTTTGGGTAGTGATGATCATAGTACTCTTGCTGTTAAGATGAGGATTCATAGTATCGTAAGGCCACCGCCTCTGACATGTATTGATTTTAATGAGTGTACTTGCCCATCTAGATGTGTGTATGATGATTTGTTATTGTTGAGGATCGGTTGTGATTGGCTTATGGCTTCTATCCCTCCCCCTCTGAAGCACCTGTGGAGTTTCTGGGAAGGAAATTTGAGGAGATGTGGAGCATTCCCACTTGGAACCTGTCGTTGTGGATACTGTTAGCACAGTCTTTCATCTGAATCTGATCCAGCATTTCCAGTAAAAGGGCTAATTCTTTAGTCCAGGATAGGTCCCAGAGGCCACATTGTTTTACTACCTGGCTGCCAGAAAATTGTATCCAGAGAGTTAGATAGGTTGTGGAACAAGGTTTGTCCCCCCTTCCCACTGTACTAGAGCTCAGGGCCCTGTGCTGCTCATCTCATATGTCCGTGTTCCAGCCCTACCAAGTGAAGAGTGTGCTGGATAGGCTCAAGGACCTACCTGAGTCTAAGCTCAAGTAGGATCATTTTGTGACCCTGTCCATGGCTTTTCTGTAGGATCTCATGCAACCATTGTAGTTTTGATTTTCTGATGTTTTGGTTGGGTTGTAACCATGAGTGTGTGCCTGTGCTTAATAGCATGGTGATGTTGTACTCTTTCAAGGAGGAGCTCAGGAAGAAGATCCTGGATGCCCACTTTTCTGAGAACTGTGCTGTTTAACCTACATTGTAGCTTAGTGGTAAGATCTTTTCCTTTCAAGTCCGGAGTCCTGGGGTTTAGTCCTGACTTTGTTACAGTCTATGTAGAGTTTCCACATTTTCCCATGTCTGTGTTGTTTTTTTCAGGCAGTCCTGTTTCCTTCTACCTTCCGAAAAACATGCCAGTTGATTCTCTATACTTAGTTCCTGATATGAATGTTTATATTTGTGTGTGTGTGTGTGTGTATTTTTTTTGGCATTTGCCTCTGCCTTTGGGGCCCACATTGTGGTTGAAAAGGTTTTAATGACCAGTCTACTTACCCAGCTAATGTATGGTAAATAAATAAACCATCTTGGACAGGCTGATTAATAATTCCTTAAAAGTGGACTGTTTCTACCTTGAGGAGGTCCAGTGTCAGCCCACACCTGCCACTTCGAACCCTTCCAACTTGAACAGTCCTTAAAGAGGCTTCCTTGGGCATGAGAAGAAGGCCCTCAGGAATCTGGCAGACTAATCACCTAGGTTGATGGATATGTAGGGCAGCCCTGCCATATTATGGTGTGTGGCACTACACAAATTGTCTAGAGGGATCTGTGATGTGGAGCGTTGTTTGCGTCTCTGTGTGTTATTCATTCCAGCATTAAAGCAAATGCTCAGTTCCTGCCTTCTCTTAAACCTCACTCTTCCTGATCATTATTTTACATGAATTCTTCCCACAAATTCCATTTATTTCTATATTATTTGCTCCTCCTTTTCTAAATATCCCTCTTCCATTTATTTTATCTTCTTTGCAATAGTCAGTCTTCAGTTACAGTTAGTGTAGGTTTTGATTTCCATTTTCTAGTAAATGCTTTTTTTTGACAGCCAGCAGAATTAAGCTTAACAAGGCCTTACTTTTGTGTAGGAAATTCAGAACCTGTGTCCCAGCTCAAAACAATAATTTCCTTAGTTACAGCTATTTGCCCCCCCCCCCCCCCCCCGGTATTTCTGATAGAGTAGTATGTAGGGAATTTGTAAAACCTGCTGACTCATTACACTCCCAAAAACATGTTCTAAGTTACCTCTTTCTTCCACATCATTCCTCCAAAATTTGCTATGTACTGGAGGAAACATTCTTTGAGGCATGCTTGGGATATAAAAAATTTCTATGCAAACAATTTCTAGCAGAAATCCTAAACCTTCTGGGCATTGTTGGATACTTGGGAGCTATACATATGTCCTCCCATTGTTTACTCGTAAGTTGCTTTTCCAGTATCTTTCCAATCCTTTCTAACCTCCACTGATTGATTCTCATAGTTATCATGCAGTACTCTATACCCTACTAATTATCCCTTTTTAAGCATCAGCTTCTCTTGTAGATTTGACTAAAAACCTCTACTAAAGCAGGTCTTTTATTTAGGCTCCCCTTTCCCTTTCTCTTTGCCTGTCCTCTTGATACCGGTCCCTGGTAGGGAATGCAGTCTCTAAATTGTGATCCAAACTTCTTCTAGGCCTCATCCCACTCTATTACCTTCTTCTCTCTCTCTTTCTCGATGTTCATCGTGTTTCACTGTTGCAGTCATTACACTTGTGTTATCCTGCCGGCAGGCTGCCCGCAGTTGGCCTGAATTCCAAAGTCCTGGTCTGGCGTCTGTTGCTGTCGCCTCTTCCCTGACGTCAGTGCGCCAGGGGTGTAAAAGATGCAGCCGATGCAATTTTCTCCAGTATTTCCTGCTGTGCGGTTCCCGAAGCAAAAACAGTTCGCAAGTGCCGGTCGGCCGACTCCTGAGATTTTCTAAATTGAATTTCAGATCCGAAGTCTTCTATAAAGCTAAGTACCCCATTGGGGAAACGTTTTTCTTGCTCCAGACCGATATCAGAAAAAGTTAACAATTGTATTTCTTGTGGGAAGCAAATACCTTATAAGGATTTTCATTCTTACTGTATTCCTTGCCTAGGTCCTGACCACGACGTTGCTAGTTGTCGGTTTTGTGCTAGATTTACCCAACGCACTATTAAGCTTCGGTACGATTTTGCTTTTCATTACTTTGGCTGAAGGTTTAACTACATAATGCCGTCGGAACAACCGACGACCGGAATTCATAAAAATCGCAAGGAAAAATTAAAGGACAGGCATCCGAGGTCCAAAACCGATGACGAAGCCTCTTCTAGGCCAGTCGCCGGTTCTCAGTGAGGCGCTTTCGCAGCCCCTCACTCCCGCTACCTCAGAGCCACAGGCCGCCTCCGACTCCCATGTAGAGTCAACTAGGCCTCTGGATACTCAAGGTATTGGGCCCTCGGAAACTAATCCTTCAGATGGGTCCGGAGCCGCTGAGCAGGCATCTGCTTCTGAGGGTGTTTTCAGACCTACACAGCTTTATATCAAGCCAACTTCAGCATCCAAGACCAATACTAAAACAGTTTTAAAGACAAGGAAACAAGTACAGCATTCTCCAGGACAGACTTCCATGCCTAAGAAACAGATGTTCAAAATGGCTGAAGACCTAATTACTTTGATCAGGGGTTCCCAACCCCCACCTGATAAGAGGCCTAGGCAAGATACTGAATATGATTCCTCTGATCAGGTTTCCATTTCCTCTGACTCCTCTTCAGAACAGGGATACTCTGTTCCTCCCTATGAGGATTCTGATGCTGAATAATCTATTCCTTCAGCTTCTCCTCCTGAGGATTACTCATTTGGGAAACCCTGCATACCATGAGGGAGCATTTCCACTGGGAGAGCCAAGATTATTCAGATTCTAAGAAAAGGCTCAGAGACATTCTTTTACTACCTCAGCACAGACCTCTTGCTATTCCACCTGTTCTAGACATTGTAGATGATGTATTTTCAGAGTCCGGCCTGTCTCCCGACTCTCTACCTCCTGCACCTGTTAAGCCAGACAGATACTACAGGGTTCCAAATTCTCATAAATTTCTGTATAAAAACCCTGCTGCTGACCCAGAAGCCATTTCTCAGGGTCCCAAAGGGATCAAGGCTGCTACTGCAAAAAAACCCTGTCCCCTCAGATAGAGATTCTAGGGCACTGGACAGATGGGGGAAAAAAGTTTACACTTCTGCTACCTTGGCTGTAAGGGCTTTAAATTGTCAGTTTCATATGCTTAAATATCAGCAATACTTAATGTCTCTGTTAAAACAGAAAATGTCAAATTCTGAATGTTCTGAGAACAAGGAATTGCAGGATTTATTGCATGCAGCTGAACAAGTGGGAAAACATACTTTGCAATGTGGTTTATGATTCACTGGAGGCCTCTTGCAGGGCCGCTGTAACAGGTTCTGTCCTTAGAAGGCATGCTTGGTTAAAGGAACAGACTCTGCCTGATCATGTTAAAGCAAAATTATTGGATGCTCCATTACAGCATGATACTTTGGTGTTAAGGCAGAAGAGGTGTTGAAGAAAATGGAGGATAAAGCTAAATCTTTGCAGACAGTGAAGGATTTCTTACAGGTACAGCCACCCAGATTAAGCAGGAACTGGCCTTCTAAGAATTGGTCCTTTCCCGTGTCAGACAGGCCACAAAGAGGCAGATACAGACGCCCTAGAGGCAGACAACAGCCCCAGGGCTCATACAGGCTCAAACAATGGGGTGCTTCTACCTCCAAAAGTGGAGAAGACAAATCACAGCCATATATGAAACAGTCCCAATGACTTCCCTCTGCCAATGCCAAGCATTTATCTTTTGGCAGCACCCTTAGGGGGAAAGCTAGCACTTTTTTCACAAAATTGGCACATCATCACCCAGGACAAATGGGTCCTAAATATAGTCTCTCAGGGCTACAGGTTCCACTTTCACACCCTTCCAAAAGCTAAAGGTATGCCAGACCTACCACACAATCAATGGGCAGAGACACTAAAACAAGTTTCATCTCTCATGGACATGAGGGCTATTCAGCCAGTGCCACAACAAGAGCAGGGGCAAGGTTTTTACTCAAGACTTTTCTTAGTACCAAGAAAGGACAAAGCATGGAGACCAATTCTGGACCTATCTATTCTAAATACTTTTCTGGACTTTCCGAAATTCAAAATGTTGACTCTGCAGCAGCTTCTGCCCATGCTGGGCAAGAAGGCTTGGCTTGTAACTTTGGACCTCAAAGAGGCATACCTGCATGTCCCAGTCAGACAATCTTGCAGAAAATACCTCAGATTCATTGCTGGCTCAATGCACTACCAATTCTCTGCACTGCCCTTTGGCTTATCTACTGCGCCCAGGGTCTTCACAAAATGCCTGGCACCAGTAATTGCATTTTGCAGACAAAGAGGAATTCAAATATATCCCTACTTGGACGACTGCCTTATTCAAGCAGAGACCAAAGACATTCTACTAAAGCATCTGGCATTTGTAAAAAGATTGCTAATTTGCCTAGGGTACACAGTAAACAAAAAGAAATCAAAACTAGTACCCTCTCAAGAGATAATATTCCTGGGTGCAAGCTTAAATACAGCTGCCCAGATGGCTTATCTCTAGCCAGACAAACAAAGGCAACTGACTTCTTACTTCGAAAGCATGGCAACAAAGACCCAGTTATCTGCAAGAAAAATTCTGCAGGCTCTGGGCTACATGGCCTCCTGCATTCTGCTAATTCCATATGCAAGACTGCATATGAGGAAACTACAATGGTATCTAAAAAGTGTTTGGACTCAACATTGCCACAGCCTGGAATCATTCATTTCACTCATTCCCTGCCTGCAACAGGAGTTTAGATGGTGGGCACAGGCCTGTCACCACAACAAGGGACAGCCATTCACTTTACCCACAGCCAGGCAAACACTAACAACAGATGTGTCAAATTATGCCTAGGGGGCCCACATCGCAGGAAAATGTATTCCGGGCACATGGCCCACAAGCCAAAGGCATCTTCACATCAATCAAAAAGAGATGCTAGCTGTACAAAATGCCCTGACAGCCTTCAAGGACCTACTTCATCCAGGACAGCTGCTGATAAAGACTGACAACACCACAGTCATGTGGTACATAAACAAGCAGGGGGGCACACATTCTTACCCCCTCTACAGACAAGCCATGATTTTGTGGAACACAGCATTGACCTACCAAGTACACCTGCAAGCACAATTCCTGCCAGGAAAAACAAATGCTCTGGCAGACGAACTAAGCAGAAACCTCATGGATCCTCACGAGTGGAAACTAGATCAACAAATCTTCAGCATGAAAACAGGGAAATGGGGATGCCCAGACATAGATCTTTTTGCCTACCCTCACAACTACCAACTTCGGAGATTCAGCACAAGGACTTATCACAAACAAGCATGGAAAGTGGATGCCTTGTCATTCAGCTGGAACAACCTTACAGTATATGCCTTTCCTCCACTGCCTCTCCTCCCCAAGCTACTCCTAAAGGTCAGACAAGAGAAGCCACAAATGATACTGATTGCCCCAGATTGGCCACGCCAACACTGGTACCCAGTCCTAAGGAGCTTGTCCCAAGGCCCAGCCTGGACATTGCCTCAAATTCCTCATTTACTGACCCAACAAAACAATCAGATCCTGCACAGCCAACTCAGAACCCTAAATCTAGCTGCATGGCGGATAGTGTAACCATTCAGAATACACCCCTCTCTAAAGCGGTTATGGATGTTATTTTGGAGGCCAGGTGGCCCAGCACCAGAAAATCTTATGCAGAAAAATGGAAGAGATTCTGTGCTTGGAACCAGGTACAAGGAATTGACACGCTTGTTCCAAATATTCTTCAGATTTTACAATATCTAACTGAGATGCTGGACAAAGGCCTATCCTTCTCATCAATTAAGATCCATGCCTCTGCCATTTCAGCTCATTACAATACAGACCCACCTATTTTTTCACATCCATTGCTTAGACAATTCCTCAGGGGGGCCAAAAACATAAGACCTCCAAGGAGAGCACCAATACCTGCATGGGACCTCAATTTTGTCTTGGAAAAACTCACACTGCCTCCTTTCGAGCCAGCCAATACAGCTGAGATACAGTTTTTATCATGGAAAACAGCTCTGCTCCTAGCAATAACTTCAGCAAGAAGAGTCTCAGAGTTACAGGCATTAATGGCTGTTGAACCTTTTAATGTGATAGTGTTCAATCTCGCCGTTTGTTCTTACACATGGGTTCGGAGCCGATCCTCGGCTCCGTGTCGGCCGCTTGCAAGCTCTGCATCGAGAAGAAGCTCGAGACAATCTAATACCCACAATCCCCCTCTGCCTTTACCTCAGATCTAGTTTGCCGCTGCTCAGCATCGCTGGGAGCTAGCTCGAGCGTCTAAAGCTAAGATATAACTTTATTTGTTATATTTTATTAGATTTTCTAATTCTATTTGATATTTCAGTGATATACTGTGTGATTGTGTTGTTGACTGGTTAAATTCTCGGTACCGTTAAGCTGTTTTATCGGTTAGAATTTTTCGGGGCCTACAATCCTTCTAAAATTTAATAGGATTTGACTTTTATACCGGATTTGACAAATTTTTCTCGGATTTGACTGCATTACTGGACTTGTCTTTTACTTCTATAATGTCTGATAAGGTAAAGTCAGGTTTTAAGCGTTGTCAGTGTGGCCAGAAAATGTCAGTGACTGACAACCATAGTTCCTGCGTCTACTGCCTTGGCCCTCTCCACTTGCAAGAGGACTGTTCCATCTGTCACTCTTTTAGTGGGAGGGTCATGACAGATAGGCGCAGGAAACTAATGGACAGAGGTTTATTGAAACCTTCTTTTCAGGAGGCGCTGGATGCTTCTGACCAGGCATCAAAGTCCTCTAAGGAATCGAAGACGCCGGAGCCCAAGTCATCGGCTCCGAGCTCTTCAGCAAAGTTAGATCACCGGTTCCACAGACTTGGGCCGAAAGTGTTCAACTGGTATCGGTTCCTGAGTCTCGAGTCTTGGAACCGGTGATGGAGCTCCCTCCTTCGACCTTATTGAGGTCGGCTCCGTCTTCGGTTCCTTCGACCCGTTCTTCCTCCAAACTCTGATATCGATGTGGATCGTGTGGTGCAGAAGTTATTGGAGCATTCGCCCTGTCCAAACTTATTTCGGTTTCCACCCAGTTGGTGTCGAAACTTGAAGGCCTCCCGGTGTCTCCATCCATTCCTCCTCCGAGACCGGTTCAGTCTTTGGAGCCGGAAGAGGTTGATCTACTGATTGTGGAGCCCTCGGTCCAGAACTGTCCTTTCTCGGTCTGTTCTCTCACCTCGACTCCGACCCGGATACCGGAGTCTCGGAGCCGACGGTCTGTCCTTGGTTCCGGGCCGAGAGTCGAACCGGCGTTCGGTTCCGACTCTCCCCTCGGGCCTCGGCGGATCGATTCGGCTCCGTCCTCGGGTCGATGCCTTCGTGCCTGTGTCGGGATTCTTCCCATTTCCTCGAACCGGGAGATTCTTCGATGCGGGACCCGGGGGCGTTCGACCTGATGAGGAAGGTGTTGTCTACCCAGACAACCACATCAGTGGAAGCAACCTCTCCTCCCCATAAAGGGCCGTTATCCTCCTCTGCACCCACGGCCACATCCAAGCGTCGGGCACCAGTGTCTCAGCCACCCCTGGAGGGTGCCCCCTCTTCCTCCGAGGCTTCTTCAGATGCTCCCCACGAAGTCCCCCCTAGGAAAAGATTGTGTAAGAGGAGACGCTTGGATTCTCCACAAGAATCCTTGACATCTGATACTGACTTAGATGAGTCAGAAGGGTCCCCTAAGTCACCTTCAGAAGATGTCTCTTTTTCGGACATATTGGAGATCCTGAAACAGAGAGGTGACTGGCAGTCCCTTCCCCCTTCTGAGGATGAGTCAGTTTTGCTGAAGGCATTTGGTGCTCGCCCTTCTTCCTCCTGGGTCACTCCTCCTTAACTAATGGAACTAATTGCTCAAGGGCATGGAGGCTCCTGACACAGTGGAACCAGTCCCAAGGAAACCCAATAAATACATCACGGCACCTCAGGACAAGTCCTACTTAACAAAAGGAGTTCCAGTGGACGCTATGGTGGTGGCAGCAGCCACGAAAAAGGAGATGTCGGAGTCTTCTTCATCTGTCCATCCTCCTAATAAAGATTCTAGGACGATGGATAGATACGGGAAGCGCATTTTTAGTTCAGCGGCTTTTTCCATGCGATCCCTGAACTATTTGACCCATTTTACACGTCTACAGAGGGATCTAGTCAAAGAGTTGGGAGATACCCTCCAGGGTACTACAGATGCAGCTGTCTCAGAGAAAGTGACAGCACAACTTAATACCCTTACATCTATTGTTAACTCGTCCATGAGGCTGATATCCTACGCAGCTGAAGGTTCGAGTAGGGCAGCAGCTTCAGCGATTGCTCTTCCCAGACAATCCTGATGCACTTATGTTCCTTTGCGGAAGCCTTCAAGTCTTCCTTTACTAACGCCCCATTTGACGGTGCCACTCTCTTTGGCCCCAAAGTAAAGGAGACCCTTACCCGGTGTGAACAGGAGGGAAAGACTCTGTCTGCTGTCGGAGTCCGTTTTTCCACCCCAACCAGACCGTACCCCAAAGGGCAACGTGGTGGAAAAATGTGGTTTCGAAAACCCCAAGGATCTTTCCCAGGCACACAGGGAGATGCCCCCTCTAGAGGCAGAGGAGGGGGTAGAGGTGGAAGACGCCGCCCTGGCGGCAGAGGGGGTCCACAACATCAAGGTGACAGGGAGACACTCCCTGGTAAACCTTTCCAGCACTCCTGAGAGGAGGCCCGACTGTCCTGCTCTGGAGGCAGTCGGGGGTCGCTTAGCTTTATACCCTCAGGCCTGGCAAAATATAACTACAGACAAGTGGGTAAAAAGCGTGGTTACCAGAGGTTACAACATACCCTTTCTATCTCATCCCATCCCAAAGAAAAGACTCCCAGATGTACCGCCCCATCTGCGAGAGCCAGCAGCTATAGAAATTTCAAAGCTGCTAGAAAAAGAGTCATCCAACCAGTCCCAGCGGACCAGCAAGGATTCGGGACTTACTCAAGGTTCTTTTTAGTTCCAAAGAAAACGGGACTGGAGGCCCATTCTGGACCTAAGCTACCTCAATACCTTCGTCAGGAAAGAAAAGTTCAATGGTCACGCTTCAATCGATCCTTCCATTCTTACAGAAGGACGACTGGATGTGCTCAATAGATCTAGAAGATGCATACTACCACATCAAAATGGCCAGGGCATCCAGAGATCATTTGCGCTTCCGGCTGGGGGCCAGTCACTTTCAATTTCAGCCCTGCCCTTTGGTCTGACCTCAGCCCCCAGGGTCTTCACCAAATGCATGGCAGTGGTAGCGCCTCACTTGAGACGCCAAGGATTCCAGGTGTTTCCGTATCTGGACCACTGGGTCCGTTCGGCCACCACCGAGCGTCAGCTATTACAGGCCAGAGACTTTACTCTTCAACTGTGTGTTCACCTAGGGATTTCCGTAAACTTCGGAAAATCCTTACTTCAGCCATCACAAAATATCTTGTTCATAGGAGCAGATTTAAACACACGTCAGTTAATTCTAAGCCTTCCCCAGAAAGGATACTATCACTTCAGACCCATATAATGCCTTCTTCTCTTGTCAAGGAAATCTCCTGCAAACTGGTACTGAAGGTGTTGGGACTCATGTCAGCCTCCCTTATTGCAATACCCTTTGGGAAGGCTGCACATGAGAGTCCTACAATGGCTACTGTTTGCACAATGGTCATTTCAACAACTACCTCTAACATACGAGATTCTTATAACGAAGACATGCAAAACAGATCTAAACTGGTGGCTTCAACGTGCAACCTTTCCAAGGGGAGACCGTTTGTGCTACCCACTACAGTTACGGTGACCACGGACGCTTCCCTGATAGGGTGGGGGCATCTTTCAGGGACAGACAGTCCAAGGCGAATGGACCAATTTGGAGTACAATCTGCACATCAATGTTCTAGAGTTGAGGGCAGTGTTTCTAGCGTTGCAACACTTTGCTCCCTTCTTCCTCTGGGAACTATTGCAGTTCAGACGGTCAACATGTCTGTAGTCTGGTACATAAACAAGCAAGGGGGAATCAAATCCTATCAGCTATGCAGAGAGGCCATGAGAATCTGGCGGTGGGCGGAGTCCACGGGTCGCTTTCTAATAGCAACGCACATCCGAGGTCATCCAACGTCATAGCCGACAGGCTGAGCAGAGCAATTCTGTTACCGCCGAGTGGTCCCTAAAACAGTCAGTAGCGAAAAGATTTTTCGCCGTGGGGCCAACCTTCCTGCGATCTGTTTGCGTCTCCAATGAGCGCCAAATGCAGGAGCTACTTTGCCCTATTACCCCTCCAGGGAAGTCCCCAGGGGCCTGGTTCACGATTGGCCCCGGGACTCCTGTAATGCATTTCCTCCATTTCCTCTGATACCAAAGTTTCTCCCAGAAAGCCAGAAATCTACACAGGACAATAATCCTCATTGCCCCATTCTGGCCTCGTCAAATTTGGTTTCCCTTCCTGAGGACACACTGCATTCGGGGACCCTGGATTCTGGACCCAGAGCCAGATCTATTGACTCACTCGTCAGGGGCTCCCCATCCCAAGGCTCCTGTCCTCCATCTAGCAGCTTGGCTGCTCCAATTCTAACTTAGCCAGGTCTGATCTTTTGTCACCAGCAGTCCAGGATATATTGGTGGCTTCTCATAAAGCTTCCACTACTAAAACATATTCTAGTAAATGGAAGCGATTTGTATTCTGGGCTTAATACACACCAAGTAGATCCTTTTATAGCTCCTTTGAATAAAATATTAGAGTTTTAACGGACTTATTCCATCAGGGTGCTTCTCCTGCTACACTAAGAGTTCAATTGGCTGCCATTTCAAATTTCCATGTGGAAGAATGTGGAGCTCCTGTTATGGCTCACAGACTTTGTAAAGCCTTTTAAAAGGGGTTTTTCATATTAGACCACCAGTCAGATCTCCTCGTCACCTTGGAGTCTAAACTTGTTGTTATCTAAATTAATGTTGCCCCCTTTGAACCTGCCTCTTCTTGCCCATTAAAATTTTTGTCCTGGAAGACTCTCTTTTTGGTAGCCATTACTTCCGCTAGGCGGTATCTGAACTTCAGGCTCTCTCCATCAAGCACCCTTATTTGATCTTTCACTCTGACAGAGTTTCTCTTGAACCAATTCATCCTTCCTACCTAAAGTGTGTTCTATTAACAATATTAATCAGTCCATTGAATTACCCACTTTCTTCAAAAACCACTCCAACAAAATGGAGTATATGTTACACAAATTAGATGTTCACAGACAACTAAGATTTTACTTGGATAGAACAAAAGATCACAGGAAAACTGATCAACTCTTTGTGGCTTTTGCTGATAGCAGGAAAGGACTAGCAGTTACCAAAGAACTCTTTCTAAGTGGTTAACGGATTGTATAATCTATGTCTATGATTCTTCAAATCAAACTCTTTTGCACAAAACCCAAAGGACATTCCACAAGATCAGTGTCTACATCTTTGGCTCATGCAGCCGCCTACCACTGGACGCTATTTGTGCGGCTACTACTTGGTCTAAGCCACATACATTCATTTCTCATTATAAGGTAGACAAGGCTTCTAGGGACAGGGCAACCTTTGGTTCCACTGTGCTCAAGAACGTCCTTCCGTGAGTTCCTCAGGAACAAGGAGCTAGGGGCGCTACCCATGTGAGAACAAGCGGCTTAGATTGAACACTATCACATATAGAAGTTATGTCCTTACCATAACATTCCATGTGGAGTGTTCATCTCGCCTTTGTTCTTACATTCCACCCTCCCGCTCTAAGAAGAACGTTCTTTTGATGCCTGGCCAGGAACATCCTGCTGCTGCTGCAAATATTGTGTACATAGTTGGCATATATATATATATATATATGTCTATTTGTCTTTCTATATATATTGTTATGTATAGATTCTTATTTCTGGGCATATGTGATGTAAGTATGAATGTGCTCTCTCTGGAGATTGGTTTGCTTGCAAACTAGATCTGAGGTAAAGGCAGAGGGGATTGTGGGTATTAGGATTGTCTCGAGCTTCTTCTCGATGCAGAGCTTGCAAGAGGCGACGGAGCCGAGGATCGGCTCGAACTCCATGTAAGAACAAAGGCGGATGAACACTCCACATGGAACGTTATGGTAAGGACATAACTTCTATCTCCAGGACAGACTTCCATGCCTAAGAAACAGATGTTCAAAATGGCTGAAGACCTAATTACTTTGATCAGGGGTTCCCATCCCCCACCTGATAAGAGGCCTAGGCAAGATACTGAATATGATTCCTCTGATCAGGTTTCCATTTCCTCTGACTCCTCTTCAGAACAGGGATACTCTGTTCCTCCCTATGAGGATTCTGATGCTGAATAATCTATTCCTTCAGCTTCTCCTCCTGAGGATTACTCATTTGGGAAACCCTGCATACCATGAGGGAGCATTTCCACTGGGAGAGCCAAGATTATTCAGATTCTAAGAAAAGGCTCAGAGACATTCTTTTACTACCTCAGCACAGACCTCTTGCTATTCCACTTGTTCTAGACATTGTAGATGATGTATTTTCAGAGTCCGGCCTGTCTCCCGACTCTCTACCTCCTGCACCTGTTAAGCCAGACAGATACTACAGGGTTCCAGATTCTCATAAATTTCTGTATAAAAACCCTGCTGCTGACCCAGAAGCCATTTCTCAGGGTCCCAAAGGGATCAAGGCTGCTACTGCAAAAAAACCCTGTCCCCTCAGATAGAGATTCTAGGGCACTGGACAGATGGGGGAAAAAAGTTTACACTTCTGCTACCTTGGCTGTAAGGGCTTTAAATTGTCAGTTTCATATGCTTAAATATCAGCAATACTTAATGTCTCTGTTAAAACAGAAAATGTTGTCAAATTCTGAATGTTCTGAGAACAAGGAATTGCAGGATTTATTGCATGCAGCTGAACAAGTGGGAAAACATACTTTGCAATGTGGTTTATGATTCACTAGAGGCCTCTTGCAGGGCCGCTGTAACAGGTTCTGTCCTTAGAAGGCATGCTTGGTTAAAGGAACAGACTCTGCCTGATCATGTTAAAGCAAAATTATTGGATGCTCCATTACAGCATGATACTTTGGTGTTAAGGCAGAAGAGGTGTTGAAGAAAATGGAGGATAAAGCTAAATCTTTGCAGACAGTGAAGGATTTCTTACAGGTACAGCCACCCAGATTAAGCAGGAACTGGCCTTCTAAGAATTGGTCCTTTCCCGTGTCAGACAGGCCACAAAGAGGCAGATACAGACGCCCTAGAGGCAGACAACAGCCCCAGGGCTCATACAGGCTCAAACAATGGGGTGCTTCTACCTCCAAAAGTGGAGAAGACAAATCACAGCCATATATGAAACAGTCCCAATGACTTCCCTCTGCCAATGCCAAGCATTTATCTTTTGGCAGCACCCTTAGGGGGAAAGCTAGCACTTTTTTCACAAAATTGGCACACCATCACCCAGGACAAATGGGTCCTAAATATAGTCTCTCAGGGCTACAGGTTCCACTTTCACACCCTTCCAAAAGCTAAAGGTATGCCAGACCTACCACACAGTCAATGGGCAGAGACACTAAAACAAGTTTCATCTCTCATGGACATGAGGGCTATTCAGCCAGTGCCACAACAAGAGCAGGGGCAAGGTTTTTACTCAAGACTTTTCTTAGTACCAAGAAAGGACAAAGCATGGAGACCAATTCTGGACCTATCTATTCTAAATACTTTTCTGGACTTTCCGAAATTCAAAATGTTGACTCTGCAGCAGCTTCTGCCCATGCTGGGCAAGAAGGCTTGGCTTGTAACTTTGGACCTCAAAGAGGCATACCTGCATGTCCCAGTCAGACAATCTTGCAGAAAATACCTCAGATTCATTGCTGGCTCAATGCACTACCAATTCTCTGCACTGCCCTTTGGCTTATCTACTAAGTTAGGGTCTTCACAAAATGCCTGGCACCAGTAATTGCATTTTGCAGACAAAGAGGAATTCAAATATATCCCTACTTGGACGACTGCCTTATTCATGCAGAGACCAAAGACATTCTACTAAAGCATCTGGCATTTGTAAAAAGATTGCTAATTTGCCTAGGGTACACAGTAAACAAAAAGAAATCAAAACTAGTACCCTCTCAAGAGATAATATTCCTGGGTGCAAGCTTAAATACAGCTGCCCAGATGGCTTATCTCTAGCCAGACAAACAAAGGCAACTGACTTCTTACTTGGCATGGCAACAAAGACCCAGTTATCTGCAAGAAAAATTCTGCAGGCTCTGGGCTACATGGCCTCCTGCATTCTGCTAATTCCATATGCAAGACTGCATATGAGGAAACTACAATGGTATCTAAAAAGTGTTTGGACTCAACATTGCCACAGCCTGGAATCATTAATTTCACTCATTCCCTGCCTGCAACAGGAGTTTAGATGGTGGGCACAGGCCTGTCACCACAACAAGGGACAGCCATTCACTTTACCCACAGCCAGGCAAACACTAACAACAGATGTGTCAAATTATGCCTAGGGGGCCCACATCGCAGGAAAATGTATTCCGGGCACATGGCCCACAAGCCAAAGGCATCTTCACATCAATCAAAAAGAGATGCTAGCTGTACGAAATGCCCTGACAGCCTTCAAGGACCTACTTCATCCAGGACAGCTGCTGATAAAGACTGACAACACCACAGTCATGTGGTACATAAACAAGCAGGGGCACACATTCTTACCCCTCTACAGACAAGCCATGATTTTGTGGAACACAGCATTGACCTACCAAGTACACCTGCAAGCACAATTCCTGCCAGGAAAAACAAATGCTCTGGCAGACGTACTAAGCAGAAACCTCATGGATCCTCACGAGTGGAAACTAGATCAACAAATCTTCAGCATGAAAACAGGGAAACGGGGATGCCCAGACATAGATCTTTTTGCCTACCCTCACAACTACCAACTTCGGAGATTCATCACAAGGACTTATCACAAACAAGCATGGAAAGTGGATGCCTTGTCATTCAGCTGGAACAACCTTACAGTATATGCCTTTCCTCCACTGCCTCTCCTCCCCAAGCTACTCCTAAAGGTCAGACAAGAGAAGCCACAAATGATACTGATTGCCCCAGATTGGCCACGCCAACACTGGTACCCAGTCCTAAGGAGCTTGTCCCAAGGCCCAGCCTGGACATTGCCTCAAATTCCTCATTTACTGACCCAACAAAACAATCAGATCCTGCACAGCCAACTCAGAACCCTAAATCTAGCTGCATGGCGGATAGTGTAACCATTCAGAATACACCCCTCTCTAAAGCGGTTATGGATGTTATTTTGGAGGCCAGGAGGCCCAGCACCAGAAAATCTTATGCAGAAAAATGGAAGAGATTCTGTGCTTGGAACCAGGTACAAGGAATTGACACGCTTGTTCCAAATATTCTTCAGATTTTACAATATCTAACTGAGATGCTGGACAAAGGCCTATCCTTCTCATCAATTAAGATCCATGCCTCTGCCATTTCAGCTCATTACAATACAGACCCACCTATTTTTTCACATCCATTGCTTAGACAATTCCTCAGGGGGGCCAAAAACATAAGACCTCCAAGGAGAGCACCAATACCTGCATGGGACCTCAATTTTGTCTTGGAAAAACTCACACTGCCTCCTTTCGAGCCAGCCAATACAGCTGAGATACAATTTTTATCATGGAAAACAGCTCTGCTCCTAGCAATAACTTCAGCAAGAAGAGTCTCAGAGTTACAGGCATTAATGGCTGTTGAACCTTTTAATGTGATAGTGTTCAATCTCGCCGTTTGTTCTTACACATGGGTTCGAGCCGATCCTCGGCTCGTGTCGGCCTTGCAAGCTCTGCATCGAGAAGAAGCTCGAGACAATCTAATACCCACAATCCCCTCTGCCTTTACCTCAGATCTAGTTTGCCTGCTGCGTTAAGCTGGGAGCTAGCTCGAGCATCTTGAGATAAGATATAACTTTATTTTTTTGTTATATTTTAGAAAAAGTTGTTCTAAAAGTACCTTTAGGTATACTTAGTGTATGTGTGTATGTAGGTAGAATTTCTCGGTACCGTTAAATTTATTTAACTGGTTAGAGTTTTTCGGGGCCTACTACCCCCTTCTTAAATTTGACAACCGGACTGACATATACATCGGATTTGACTTTTCTCTTTCCTGTAAAATGTCTGACAAAATTAAATCAGGCTTTAAACGTTGTCAGTGTGGCCAAAAAATGTCAGTTACTGACAACCATAGTTCCTGTGTCTACTGCCTTGGCCCTCTCCACTTACAAGAGGACTGTTCAATTTGTCACTCTTTTAGTGGGAGGGTCATGACAGATAGGCGCAGGAAACTCATGGACAGAGGGTTATTTAAACCTTCCTTTCAGGAGGCTCTGGATGCTTCAGACCAGGCATCCAAATCCTCAAAGGAATCGAAGTCGGAGCCCAAGTCATCGGCTCCGAGCTCTTCGAGTAAAGTTAGATCACCGGTTCCACAGACTTCGGGCCGAGTGTTCAACTGGTGTCGGTTCCTGAGCCTCGAGTCTTGGAACCGGTGATGGAGCTCCCTCCTCGACTTTATTGAGGTCGGCTCCGTCTTCGTTCCTTCGACCCGTTCTTCTTCTAAGCTCTCCGATGTCGATGTGGATCGTGTGGTGCAGAAGTTATTGGAGCATTCGCCCTATCCAAACTTATTTCAGTTTCCACCCAGTTGGTGTCGAAACTTGAAGGCCTCCCATTCTCTCCATCCATTCCTCCTCCGAGACCTGTCCAGTCTTTGGAGCGGGAAGAGGTTGATCTTCTGATTGTGGAGCCCTCGGGTCCAGAACCGTCCTTTTCGGTCTGTTCCTCACCTCGACTCCGGTTCCGGAGTCTCGAGCCGACGATCTGTCCTTGGTTCCGGGCCGAGAGTTGAACCGACGTTGGTTCCGACTCTTCCCTCGGGCCTCGGCGGATCGATTCGGCTCCGCCTCGGGTCGATGCCTTCGTGCCTGTTTCGGGATTTTTCCCATTTCTTCGAACCGGAGATTCTTTGACTCGGGACCCGGGGCTTCGATCTAATGAGGAAGGTGTTGTCTACCCAGACAACCACATCAGTAGAAGCAACCTCTCCTCCCCATAAAGGGCGTTATCCTCCTCTGCACCCACGGCCACATCCAAGCGTCGAGCACCGGTGTCTCAGCCACCCCTGGAGGTGCCCCTCTTCCTCGGAGGCTTCTTCGATGCTCCCCCGAAAAGTCCCTAGGAAAAGATTGTGTAAGAGGAGACACTTGGATTCTCCACAAGAATCCTTGACATCCGATACTGACTTAGATGAGTCAGAAGGGTCCCCTAAGTCACCTTCAGAAGATGTCTCTTTTTCTGACATATTGGAGATCCTGAAACAGAGGTGACTGGCAGTCCCTCCCCCCTTCTGAGGATGAGTCAGTCTTGCTGAAGGCATTTGGTGCTCGCCCTTCCTCCTCCTGGGTCACTCCGCCCTTCGATGAATTAATGGAACTTATTGCTCGAAGGGCGAGGCTCCTGACACAGTGGAACCAGTCCCTAGGAAACCAATAAGTATATCACTGCACCCCAGGACAAGACTTATTTGACAAAAGGAGTTCCAGTGGACGCTATGGTGGTGGCAGCGCCACGAAAAGGAGATGTCGGAATCTTCCTCATCTGTCCATCCCCTAATAAAGATTCTAGGACGATGGACAGGTATGGGAAGCGCATTTTTAGTTCAGCGGCTTTTTCCATGCGATCCCTGAACTATTTGACCCACTTTACATGATTACAGAGGGATCTAGTCAAAGAGTTGGGAGATACCCTCCAGGGTACTACAGATGCTGCTGTCTCAGAGAAAGTGACAGCAACTTAATACCCTTACATCTATTGTGAACTCGTCCATGAGGCTGATCTCTTACGCAGCCGAAGGTTCGAGTAGGGCAGCAGCTTCAGCGATTGCTCTTCGCAGACAATCCTGGATGCGCTTATGTTCATTTGCGGAAGCCTTCAAGTCTTCCTTTACTAACTCCCCATTTGACGGTGCCACTCTTTTTGGCCCCAAAGTAAAGGAGACCCTTACCCGGTGTGAACAGGAGGGAAAGACTCTGTCTGCTGTCGGAGTCCGTTTTTCCACCCCAACCAGACCATACCCCAAAGGGCAACGTGGTGGAAAAATGTGGTTTCGAAAACCCCAAGGATCTTTCCCAGGCACACAGGGTGATGCCCCTTCTAGAGGCAGAGGAGGGGGCAGAGGTGGAAGACGCCGCTCTGGCGGCAGAGGGGGTCCACAGAATCAAGGTGACAGGGATACACTCCCTGGTAAACCTTTCCAGCACTCCTGAGAGGAGGCCCGACTGTCCTGCTCTGGAGGCAGTCGAGTCGCTTAGCTTTATACCCTCAGGCCTGGCAAAACATAACTACAGACAAGTGGGTAAAAAGCGTGGTTACCAGAGGTTACAATATACCATTTCTATCCTATCCCATTCCAAAGAAAAGACTCCCAGATGTACCGCCCCATCTGCGAGAGCCAGCAGCTATAGAAATTTCAAAGCTGCTAGAAAAAAAGAGTCATCCAACCAGTCCCAGCGACCAGAGAGGATTCGGGACTTACTCAAGGTCCTTTTTAGTTCCAAAGAAAACAGGGGACTGGAGGCCCATTCTGGACCTAAGCGACCTCAATACCTTTGTCAAAAAAGAAAAGTTCCGAATGGTCACGCTTCAATCGATCCTTCCATTCTTACGGAAGGACGACTGGATGTGCTCAATAGATCTGAAGGATGCATACTACCACATCAAAATGGCCAGGGCATCCAGGGATCATTTGCTTCCGGCTGGGGCCAGTCACTTTCAGTTTGAGCCCTGCCCTTTGGTCTGACCTCAGCCCCCAGGGTCTTCACCAAATGCATGGCAGTGGTAGCTCACTTGAGACGCCAAGGATTCCAGGTGTTTCCGTATCTGGACGACTGGCTCCTTTCTGCCACCACCCAGCGTCAACTAGTACAGGCCAGAGACTATACTCTTCAACTGTGTGTTCACCTAGGAATTTCCGTAAACTGGAAAATCCTTACTACAGCCATCACAGAGTATCTTATTCATAGCAGCGAATTAAACACACATCAGTTAATTCTAAGACTTCCTCCAGAAAGGATACTTTCACTTCAGACTCACATCGTCTTCTTCTCTTGTCCAGGAAATCCCCAGCAAAACTGGTCCTGAAGGTTTTGGGACTCATGTCAGCTTCTCTTATTGCAATACCCTTGGGAAGGCTGCACATGAGAGTCCTACAATGGCTACTGTTTGCACAATGGTCGCTCCAACAACTACCTCTAACACACGAGATTCTTATAACGAACATGCAAAACACACCTAAACTGGTGGCTTCAAGCGTGCAACCTTTCCAAGGGGAGACCATTTGTGCTACCCACGCCTACAGTTCGGTGACCACGGACGCTTCCCTGATAGGGTGGGGGGGGCATCTTTCAGGGACAGACAGTCCAAGGCGAATGGACCAATTTGGAGTACAATCTGCACATCAATGTTCTAGAGTTGAGGGCAGTGTTTCTAGCGTTGCAACACTTTGCTCCCCTTCTTCCTCTGGGAACTATTGCAGTTCAGACGGACAACATGTCGGTAGTCTGGTACATAAACAAGCAAGGGGGAACCAAGTCCTATCAGCTATGCAGAGAGGCCATGAGAATCTGGCAATGGGCGGAGTCCACGGGTCGCTTTCTAATAGCAACGCACATCCCGACAGGCTGAGCAGAGCAATTCTGTTACCGCACGAGTGGTCCCTAAAACAGTCAGTTGCGAAAAGATTTTTCGCGTGGGGCCAGCCTTCCTGCGATCTGTTTGCTCCAATGAACGCCAAATGCAGGAGCTACTTTGCCCTATTACCCCTCCAGGGAAGTCCCCAGGGGCACTGATTCACGATTGGCCCCGGGACTCCTGTGCATTTCCTCCATTCCCCTGATATCAAAGTTTCTCCAGAAAGCCAAAAACCTACACAGGACAATAATCCTCATTGCCCCATTCTGGCCTCGTCAAATTTGGTTTCCCTTCCTGATGACACACTGCATTCGGGGACCCTGGATCCTGGACCCAGAGCCAGATCTATTGACTCACTCGTCAGGGGCTCCCCATCCCGCTCTTGTCCCTCCATCTAGCAGCTTGGCTGCTCCAATTCCCAACTTAGCCAGGTCTGATCTTCTTTCGCCTGCAGTTCAGAGTATATTAGTGGCTTCTCATAAAGCTTCCACTACTAAAACATATTCTAGTAAATGGAAGCGATTTGTATTCTGGGCGAATACACAGCAAGTGGATCCTTTTATAGCTCCTTTGAATAAAATATTAGAGTTTTTAACAGACTTGTTCCATCAGGGTGCTTCTCCTGCCACATTAAGAGTTCAATTGGCTGCCATTTCTAATTTCCATGTGGAAGAATGTGGGGCTCCTGTTATGGCCCACAGACTTTGTAAAGCCTTTTAAAGGGGCTTTTCATATTAGACCACCAATTAGATCTCCTACGTCATCTTGGAGTCTAAACTTATTGTTATCTAAATTAATGTTGCCCCCCTTTGAACCAGCCTCCTCTTGCCCATTGAAATTTTTGTCTTGGAAGACTCTCTTTTTGGTAGCCATTACATCCACTAGGCGAGTATCTGAACTTCAAGCTCTCTCCATTAAGCACCCTTATTTGATCTTTCACTCTGACAGAGTTTCTCTTCGAACTAATTCATCCTTCCTTCCTAAAGTTTGTTCTATTAATAATATTAATCAGTCCATTTAATTACCCACCTTCTTCAAGAATCACTCCAACAAAATGGAGTATATGTTGCACAAATTAGATGTTCACAGACAGCTAAGGTTTTACTTGGATAGAACAAAAGATCACAGAAAAACTGATCAACTTTTTGTGGCCTTTGCTGATAACAGGAAAGGAGTAGCGGTTACCAATAGAACTCTTTCTAAGTGGTTAACGGATTGTATAATCTATGTCTATGATTCTTCAAATCAAACTCTTTTGCACAAACCCAAAGGACATTCCACAAGGTCAGTGTCTACATCCTGGCTCATGCAGCCCGCCTACCACTAGACGCTATTTGTGCGGCTGCTACTTGGTCTAAGCCACATACATTCATTTCTCATTATAAGGTAGACAAGGTTTCTAGGGACAGGGCAACCTTTGGTTCCACTGTGCTCAAGAACGTCCTTCCGTGAGTTCCTCAGGAACAAGGAGCTAGGGACGCTACCCATGTGTAAGAACAAACAGCGAGATTGAACACTATCACATATAGAAGTTATGTCCTTACCATAATGTTCCATGTGGAGTGTTCATCTCGCCTTTGTTCTTACATTCCCACCCTCCCGCCCTTAGGAAGAACGTTCAGTTTTGGTGCCTGGCCTGGGGCATTCTGCTTCTGCATTGCAGTTGTTGGGTATATAGTTGACATGTATATATATGTGTATATGTGTATATATATATATATATATATATAGACTCTTAGTTCTGTGCATATGTGATGTAAGCATGAGTGTGCTCTCTCTGGCTACTGGTTTACTTGCAAACTAGATCTGAGGTAAAGGCAGAGGGGGGATTGTGGGTATTAGATTGTCTCGAGCTTCTTCTCGATGCAGAGCTTGCAAGCGGCTGACACGGAGCCGAGGATCGGCTCCGAACCCATGTGTAAGAACAAAGGCGAGATGAACACTCCACATGGAACGTTATGGTAAGGACATAACTTCTATTTATCTTCCATCCGGACAGGGTTTCTCTAAGCACAAACCCAACATTTATGCCTAAGGTAGTGTTCAGAGGCTCTTAACCAAACCATTCATTTGCCTACTTTTTACCCAAACCCACAGAATAAAGGGAGAGACTTCTGCATTCTCTGGACATGCACAGACAGCTATGCTTCTACTTGGACAAAATTAAAGCTTTCAGAAAGACTGAGCAACTTTTGGTGGCATATGCTGCAGGATCACAAGGAAAGGCGATCTCAAAGCAGACTATGTCAAAATGGATAGGACACTGCATTCATTTCTGCTATTCACAACATGGAAAATCAGTGCCTAAGGGCATTAGACCACATTCTACCAGGGCAGCAGCCACCTCAGCAGCCTTCTTCAGAGGAGTACCAACCAAGGATATTTTGGAGGCTGCAACTTGGACTTCAGTGCACACTTTTACTAAGCACTACCACTTACCTCTTTACTCTAAATCTGGAGCAGGCTTTGCCACTGCAGTCCTGCAAGGCCTTATAGCCACTCCTACTTCTATTTAGACCCAGCTGCCCAACCTCAGCTTTGGGATTCAACCCAAGTGTAATGACTGCAACAGTGAAACACGATGAACATAGTACAGTTGTGTACCTACCATAAATGTAGATGTTCGAGTATTCACTGTTGCAGTCCAGGTTACCCACCCACCATCCCCCTTTCTTTGCTGCGACTTATCTGTACTTCTCTATCCTATAAACCTATGTGGTGTATTTGCTTGTAGATGAAAGTATTGTTTATTTTAGTGCATGCTTTTATAAGCAATGTTTGTTTTTTTTTAGCCGTCCCTTTTGGGGGCACCTGACATCTGGGGCAAGAAAAACTGAAGAAAATGGCGTTGGCTGCATCTTTTATACCCCTGGCGCACTGACGTCAGGGAAGAGGCTACAGCAACCGACGCCGGACCAGGACTTTGGAATTCAGGTTGACTGCAGGTAGCCTGCCAGCAGGATAACCCAAGTGTAATGACTGCAACAGTGAATACACTCGAACATCTACATTTATGGTAGGTACACAACTGTACTTTATTTGCTTCCAATACCTTAGATGTTTTTCCATTTTTCTCCAGTAAATTCCATCCCTCAGTGCCTGTTATGTGTACCCCTACTGCAGTATTTCCTATTCACAAAATCTACTTTCTCCATTCCTGTGTTGGCTTAGTTCTAAGAATACTTTCTGCAGCTTTATGAATATAATATCCTGTATGGTGGTTGCTGTTCTTTAGAATCTGCATCCAAAATCCAACTCTCTCCTTTTACTCTGACTTCATTAGGCCAGTCATCGAGTATAATGCCCTCTTTGGCATGTATCTATCCAGACACATGCAAGAACTGGAATGCCCACAGCGAAACATTACTAAAAGGATATAGTGCCTAACAGTATGTTCTACTTGGAATGCCTCAAAGCCTTGTCATTATACTGGGTATCCTACAGACTTCTATGAGGCTGTGGCCCAGTACTGATGGACCTACTCCACATCAGAAATGCCCTCTCTAGGGATATAAACCTCTTCTGCAACATCAGCAGAATGGTTTGGTAGGACAGGTATATCAAACAGAGAATACCACAGCTCTGGTAAAGACTCTCAATCCACATAAAACAAAGTTCATCCCTGTCTGTATTCAAGCTGAACTTAAATATGTGGATGGGTAGTAGAAAATTTACCTGTGGACTGCCGTTGTACTGCTAATGGATAGAGGCAGCATGTAATTGCTTTACTCCACACGTGGGTCCCTTCAAATTATCTATGGTATGATGCCATTTATTCTCACTGGTGATATTAAATAGTTAACAATGGGATGGGGGAAAACCAGTCTTACACCTAACAGGATAGGTTAATTAAAACACCGAAGAGGAAATTGGCAAGGCTTAAAATGACCTGTAAAGGGAACCAGCCTAGTACTTAACTTTGAACCTATACAATGAGAAGAAAAAACTCTGGTGTAGAAAAATTATGCAGCTGTTCATCAAAAAGCTATTCAGGTTTCAGCTTTGGTACAGGAGATGTCTGCCAGTAATTTGGAAAAAAAAAGTAAATCAAACACATTCAGAAGCTTTTAAAATAAATAAGAAACTGGAGTAGTATACAAAGTCAAATGACAAAAGGCTGGAAAGAACAGAAGACGCTTTTAAGTAGCTATTCAGATGAGCTATGAAAACTGTAGAAGTTACGTGTTGAAATGAAGGAGAGACTGTCTGAATATGAGGCTTTACAATAAGAACGGTTTCAAATAATAGAAAACTGAGCACGCAGAGAAAACCTGAGGTTTTCTGCTGTAGCAGAGGAACTAACTTAAATTGAATAGATTTCATTAATTTGTGGAAGTAAAATTAGCAACTGGTTTATATTTATTTATTTATTGTTTTATTTATTTTATTTTGCATTTGTCGACCGGACTAGTCCAACTGGATATATGTCCATTTTCAATAGAGGCCCGGGGAGAAAAGCTCCACAAAACACAGCATTATTTATATTGCGTGACATTTTACAAATGCAGGTACATTACAGATTTTTGCCATTCTTTACATTTCCTTGCATTTCTGCTTACAGAACCATAGTACATATCAGATATGGTTAGTCATACAAAGATATCTCTAATAACATTAGTTTAAATATAAAAGCACACTCTCTTTATAGTTAACAGAAAAGTAACTAGCTTATACAGGTATGGTGATTAGCACCCAGAGATAAGTGAGGTAGTTAGTCAGGGTTAGCACAAGGGCATAACCAGTGTGATTTAAGGTATGGTTTCAGTTTGCATTTAAATAGTGTTATTGAGGAAAGGGAGGTTAGGTCACTGGGGAGGGAGTTGTATTCTGCATCAGGATTTGTTAATTGAAAGGGCACACCTTGTGTGTGTTCCAGATTTAGCCATGAGAAAGACACCAAGACCTGTAGTAGTAAAGATGTTCATACCAGCAGAAAGAGCTGCTTCTAGCAAAATTGTGGCAGAAGAGAGCCATATTAGCAATTGTGGGCACTAGTGTTTGTCGAAAATGATTATTCCTCATACACCAGGCAGAAGAAAAGAGAGTTTATCCCTATAGTCAGATGATGTTGAGACGCAGGTGTTGAGATTCAAGTTGCTATATATAGCTGTTTTAGAATACTTTTTTTCCCGGAGGATCAAATACATTTTTGGTTGCAAAATAGGCTGTGCAGGAAATAAAAAGTTTACCCAGCAATAAGTGAGCCGGCAAGCTGAATGAAACTGTGCTTCTTGTTCTTACAGTAGCAGAGCCCATAGAGAAAACCTTTCAGTGAAACATTTTCCATTGTTCCAAAGGGAAAAATTAATGAGCAACAGAAAAAAAGCCATGAGTTGACTAGAGAAATGAGGAATACCTTGGACATGAACCAGGGGCCAGTGTTGGGTGGTTGAGATGATGAGGAAGAAGACCAGTAATGTGAAATTACAACCTTGCTAAGTTTGGTTATTCCTTTTGTGTTTGAAGAGTTTTGACCCCACTCACTTAAAAAAAAGTCTTTTTCTAACCCTCTCATTAAATTTGGTATATATTAAGGTACCAGACCTTTGGCTTTCCTTTTTCGTGGTTGTATAACTTTTTTTCTTACAGCCTTGTGCGTTTTGCCTTCAGCATCTGACATGTCTTGACAAGGCCAAAGTTTAAAAAAAAAGGTACGTCTTGTGGCCACAAGATTTCCCTTTGTGCGTTTATTGTTTGAGGGCTTCCCACCTGGATGAAGACTGCTCTTCATGCTCTGCCTTTGGGGCTATGGCTCTCTTAGGCAATAAATCTAAACTTGTACTTACGGGTCTTCCATCTGCATTAGCAAGGGGAAGTGACTCCATCCTAATCAAGCTCCCTTTTTAGTAAGAAATCAAGTAGTCGAGCCTAATGAGAAAGAAAAGGAAAAGGAATCCTCCAAGGAAAAGTATTCAGAAAGACATTGTGAAAAGGAATCTTGGAAAAAGTCCCCTGATCCACCTGGTGTGGCTCTGAACTTTCAAAACTTTCAGATCCAACTTCTTCATTGGAACCTATTTATGATTCAGTCTCTAACTTCTTTTATGAAAGCTAGGTTTTTCTTTGAGCTAGTCTAGTCCTTGGCTCTGATCATCTTTTCTTTTAGAGAGGTCCTTTCATTGGGTCTCAAGGCCACCTTCAACATTTTCTACCCTAAGGTCCATATGACCATTGAGGAGCCTGTCTGATTCTGATGTGGACAAGATGATGAAGTTTTTGGGGACTCAGATTCAGTTAGGAATCCGCCCTGAACACTTCACTGTTGGTGGGCCAGGAAACATCTGTTCCACCCATTTGTTAGTTTCTTCTCCTCTAATCTGGTGTTATCTGGGGACTACCAGTCACAGTCAACAGTTTGGGCTTCTTTGACTGCAAAAATATCTCTTAGTCATTCAACTCTGACAGCATTGGATCTCAACTAGTCCCAGAGCTATGAGGTTGTCACTGGGGCCGGTGGGTGGGAGGTCTGGATAGACTTTGTTGCTTGTCTGATCCTTCTTTCCTCTCTGTCCTTGGGCTGTTGACAGCTTGACTCTGGCATGTGCTTCAGAGCTGAGCCAGATTGGATCCTGGGATGTGCCCTTGTCAGGGTTTTTGGATCCCACATGGTTTGCTTTGGGGCCAGTTTTAGCTTTGGCTTTCAAGTCTTTTGAAAAAGTTCTCTCTGAATCTACCCTATCCCTGCTATGCTTGGAACTCTTCCAACTTCTACTGACATTTTCAGCTCCTCCTCCTCCTGTTGCCACTGTACAGCAGCATTTAGACGCCTTGAGACAGTCCATGCTGTGGACCCCCCCCCCAATCTGCTTCAGTGACATCCCCAGAGCTTTCCATTGGAAGATTTCTCCTTTGGAGACATTCTAGAGTTACTGAGACGGTGGGGGGTAGGAGGGTGGTCCATAGATGCCCACTCCCAGAAGGTGTCTGTATTCCATGAGGCCTCTAGGGCTATCCCATCTACTACCTGGGTGGACCCTTCTGTTGACGAACTCATGGATTTGGTCTTGTGGTGAGCTTGGAAGGAACTGAGCAGTGTGGTAGCAATTCCGTGGAAACTGCCCAGGAATTTGTTCTCCACTATAGATGGACCAGGCTGGAGCAAGAGTCCCAAGGTGGATTCCTTTGTGGTAGCAGTGGCTGCAAAGAAAGAGCTTTCAGAGGAGATCTGTACTGTCCATCTCCTTAACTGGGATTCCTGGGCATTGGAAGGGTTTACACTTCAGCAACATTTGCATAACAGGTGCTGAACTATTTAGCCCACTTAACATGCTTTCAGAAGGTCTTGACCAAAGAACACTCCAAGTCTCTCTTGGGGGTCCTTAACTGCAGAGTCCCCATAAAGTCATAGATACACAGTTGACTGCCCTGCAATCCCTTTCTAACATGTTCATGCACCTGTTGTCCAACACAGTGGATGGCACCTCTAGAGCAGCAGGTACCAGTATTTCTATACGTCATCACACGTGGATGTCTCTATCAGATTTTGTGGAGCATTTCATGACATCCCTTCATCAGTGCCAGTTACGATAAGTTCACCCTTTTTGGACGTAAGGTGAAAAGAAACACTTTCTAGAAGTGAGTAGTATGGCAAGACCCTGTCTAGCATCAGGGTCTCCTTCTCCACCCTTGAATGGACTTTCTGTAGGAACCAGAAGGGTGGTAAGAAGCCTTGCTTCAGTAAATCACAGGGTTTTACACCCAACACTTCTGGTGATAAGCTTTCTAGAGGTTGAGAAGAGAATAACAATAGGTTTTACCCTTGTTGCACAGATGATCTGCAGGACCAAGGATTTTGAGACCCTGTTACCAACAAAACCCTTCCAGTACTCCTGAAGGGTTGCCTGACTTCAGCAGTCTGGAGGTAGTCAGGGGCTCTTGTCTCTGCTCCCCACAGCCTGGACAGCCATCACTCAAGATACATGGGTTCAAAAAAAACATAAGCAGAGTTTACATTATCCCCTTTCTTTCCTTATCCCCAACTCTAAAAGATTTCCTGACATTCCACCCCATTCAGAGGAAGGCAACAACTCAGGAAATCAGAAAGCTGCTAGACAAGCAAGTCATCCAGACCAGCAGGGATCCAGAGTCTATTCATAGGTTCATAGGTTCATAGGTTGGTACTAGGCTATCAGCCCTAGGGCCTATACAAGCCTAGCCATAACAATTCCCTGGCTATTTCTTCCCACATTATTTACTTTCCTGGACCCCTGTCTAGCAGGGCGACTGACGTGATCCCTGGGTGAATTTTCTCCCATCCAGTCGTCAAGGTTCCTTTTGAAGAGGTTCAAAGAGGCACTCTGCTTGACATGTATGGGCAATCTATTCCAGAGTCTGGGGAGTCTCTGGGTCAGGAACCTATCCCTCCAGCATGTTTTGTTTATTGTGATGATAAGGTTTAGATCCCTGGGCGTGTAGCTCTGAGGGATTGGGATTTCTTTATGTAGCATGTCCAACAGCTCTGGGTTTGACATGGCCTTGTATGTTACAGAGATCGCCTGAGTAGAGTATAGCTGGAGTTTTTAAGGCGGTCAGCGTGGGGCATCTGCTTTAGGCCTGTGATTCTTTTAGTGAGGTATTTCTGAGGCCTTTCCAGTTGTTGCAGATGTCTTGAGAGGTACATACCAAATGGGCGTTGTATTCTATAATGGGTCTAATGAGGGATGAGTACAGTGGGACAATGACCTCCTTTTTCTGGATGAAAAGCCCTTCGATGAGGTGTGCCACATAGAAGGATTTTCTGACTGTTGTGGCGACCACTGTCCACCTGTGTCCCTAAGTCTCTTATCACACTTTCAGTGTTTAGTGTACTGCCACCTATACGGTAATTCATGGATACATGTTTTTCCCAAAGGATAACAATACATTTCTTGGCATTGAGCTTGAGCCCATGGCTCTGGCACCAAGCATCTGTTTCTGTAAGGCCCTTTTGTAGAGTATCCACATCATTTGGGGATTCAATAATGGCTCCCAGTTTGCAGTCATCTGCAAACTTTGTTAGCCAGAGTCCCTTAGTGTTGACCTGTACTTCAGAGAAGTAGATGCCAAACAAGAGCGGCCCCAGGACTGAACCCTGAGGTACTCCACTTGTCACTTGTCTGGAGCTGGATTTGGAGTCAGCTACTTTTATAGTGTGGGTTCTATCAGTAAGCCATTTAGCAACCCAGGCCATTCTTGGACCTCATTCACCTGAACCAGATGTTCTTTGTGTTTCACTGTTGCAGTCATTACATTTGGGTTATCTGCCTGCAGGTAGCCGTCAGCCGGCCTGAATATCAAAGTCTTGGGTCATGCGTCGGATGCTGTCTCTTCTTCCATGACGTCCGGTCGTCAGGGGTATAAAGCATGCAGCCAACGCCATTACATCAGTCTTTTCTTGCCGCTCGGTGCCCGTAGCAGAAGCAGTTCGCAAGTGCTAGTCGGCCGACTCCTGAAATTTTTGTTTTCGGGTTTCAGAATCGAAGTCTTCAAAAAAGCTAAGTACCCCGTTGGGGATCCTTTTTCTTGCTCTAAACCGATGTCAGTAAAAGTTAACAATTGTATTACCTGTGGAAAGCAAATACCTCTTAAAGATTTTCATTCGTACTGCATTCCTTGCTTAGGCCCAGACCACGACGTCCCTTGCTGTCAGTTTTGTGCCTTATTCAATCCTCGAACTATTTGTCGTCGGTTCATTTTTGCATCAAACTATTTCGGTACTCGGTTTAATTATCCAGAAATGGCTTCGGTAAGCCATCTGACTACCGACATTCTGAAAAAACGTAAAGATAAAGACAGAGACAGACCACATAGGTCCAAAGCTGCCGATGACGCTTCCTTTAAGCTAGTCGCCATTTTGCCGGTACTCAGTGAGGCGCTTTCGCAGCCCCTGATACCTGCTACTTCAGATTCACAGGCTTCTACTGAGACCCATTCAGGGTCCGGTATGCCGTGAGATGCTTCTTCGACCATGGAATCTGCGGATGTCTCTACCTTGGATGGGTCCGGAGCCGCTGTGCAGGCACCGGCTTCTGAGGGTGTATTCAGCCCTACAGACTTGCATTTCAAACCAACGCTATTTTCTTCTTCAAGGCCTAAAACTCGATCCAAGCCTAGAAAACTGACGTCCAAACTGCATGGTCAGGCCCATATGCCTAAAAAACAAGTGACAAGAATGGCTGAAGACCTTATTGCTTTAATTAGGGGAAGCCAGCCTTACTTTGCAATGTGGTTTTGACTCTTTAGAAGCATCTTGCAGGGCTGCTGTCACTGGGTCTGTGCTTAGAAGGCATGCTTGGCTTAAGGAGCAAAATTTGCCAGATCATGTTAAAGCTAAATTACTGGATGCTCCCTTAAACCAAGACCGCCTGTTTGGCAACAAAGCAGAAGAAGTCCTTAAAAAGATGGAGGAAAAAGCTAAATCTATGCAAACTGTTAAAGATTTCCTGCAAATACAGTCTCCCAGATTTAGTAGGCATTGGCCATCTAAGAATTGGTCCTTTCCTGTCTCTTCCAGGCCTTCTCAGTCCAAACCCAGGAACAGCAGACCACCTAGGCTACAGTCTCAAGGTATTCACAGGCCTAAGCAGTGGGGGGGCTCCCACTTCCAAGGCTGGAAGTAGTAAGACACCCCCCCTATGGAAAACTGATACAATGACTTAACCTTAAACCTTCCAAGCCCTGCTCAACTGCCTGCTCCCTTAGAGGGAAAGATAGCCCTGCATGCAAAAAACTGGGAACACATTACCCAGAACAAATGGGTTTTAAATATAGTTTCCCAAGGACACAGATTCCACTTCCACACCTTACCAACCCCAAACGGTTGGCCAGACCTACTCTCAAATCAGTGGGCAGAGGCTCAAGAGCAGGTTTTCTCTCTTCTAAGTATCAGGGCTATTCAGCCTGTCCCAGCAGAAGAAAGGGGACAAGGTTTTTACTCAGGACTCTTCCTGGTACTCAGAAAAGACAGCTCCTGGCATCCTATCCTGCACTTCTCTATTCTAAACAACTTTTTGGTAATCCCAAAATTTAAAATGCTAACACTTCATCAACTGCTTCCTATGATAGGTAAAGATGCCTGGTTGGCAACCTTAGACTTAAAGGAAGCTTATCTGCACATTCCAATAAGGGAATCTTGCAGGAAATACCTACGCTTCAGAGCAGGTACATGCACTATCAGTTCTCTGCACTTCCCTTTGGCTTATCTACTGCGCCCAGGGTATTCACAAAGTGCCTAGCTCCAGTCATTGCATTTTGCAGGCAATGAAATATTCAAATATACCCATATCTGGACTATTGTCTAATTCAGGCAAAAAGCCAGGACATGCTACTAAATCATCTGGCATTTGTAAAGAAACTTCTAAACTCACTGGGGTACACCATAAATGAAAATAAATCTGATCTAGTACCCTGCCAACAAATTGTATTCCTGGGAGCAAGCTTGAACACAACTTCCCAGATGGCTTACCTCACTCAAGAGAAACATTTATTTGACAGCCTACTTCAAACTACTGGCCACAAAGACCCAGCTATCTGCACGGAAAATCCTGCAAGCGCTGGGGTTCATGGCCTCTTGCATTCTACTAATTCCATATGCAAGACTGCATATGAGGAAACTGCCATGGTATCTAAAAAGCCTATGGTGTCAACATTCTCAGGACCTGGAATCAATGATTCCTATAATTCCTTGTATAAAGACAAAGTTCCTTTGGTGGGCAGAGGCCTGCTACTGCAACAAGGGACTGCCATTCACTCTACCCCTATGCCTAAACCCTTACAACAAACACATCACACTATGCATGGGGGCTCACTTGGCAGGGCAGTACATTCAGGGCAAATGGAACCTGAGTCAGATGCACCTGCATATCAGTCAAAAAGAAATGTTAGCTATACAGAATTCCCTGACAGCCTTCAAGGACCACATTCTTCCAGGACAATTATTGGTAAAGACAGACAACACCACTGTTATGTGGTACATAAACAAGCGGGGGGAACCCACTGGTATCCTCTCTGCAGACTAGCCATGGCTCTGTGGAACACAGCCTTGAGCTACCAAGTGCACCTACAAGCTCAGTTCCTGCCAGGCAAGCTAAATTCACTGGCAGACGACCTAAGCAGAAATCCCATGGACCCATGCGAGTGGAAACTGGAACCAAAGATATTCAACATGTTGAGAAACAAATGGGGGAACCCAGAGATAGACCTGTTTGCCTCCCCTCAAAACTACCAATTGGACAAATTCTGCACAAGGACCTCCCACAGTCAAGCTTGGAAAGTAGATGCCCTGTCCTTCACCTGGGAAAGCCTCTCAGTCTATGCCTTTCCCCCTCTGCCTCTCCTCTCAAAAGTTCTGCTAAAGATCAAACAGGACAAACCAAGGACAATACTGATTGCACCAGACTGGCCACGCCAGCACTGGTACCCCCGCTTGCGCAGTATGTCACTGCTGGAACCTTGGCATCTGCCTCAGACCCCTTCCCTGCTGTCCCAGCAGGAGGACCAGATTCTGCACCCCCAGCTTCAAACCCTGAACCTTGCTGCCTGGTTAATTCCTTGAGCTCTCCAATAAACATCCCTCAGTAAGCAGGTGCTAGATGTCATTCTGGAGGCAAGGAGGCCTAGTGCTAGATAATCCTATGCTGAAAAGTGGAAAAGATACTGTTCCTGGAGCCAGACTCAGGGATATGGGCACAACAGTGCCCAGCTTACCACATATTCTGCAATACTTAACAGAGATGCTCCACAAGGGCCTTTCCTTCTCATCAATTAAAATTCATGCCTCAGCCATTTCAGCACATTACAATACTGAGCCCACCCCTGTTCTCTCACCCCCTGCTAAAACAATTCCTCAGAGGAGCCACAAATTTAAGACCACCCAGGAGAACCCCTACTCCAGCCTGGGACCTTAACTTTGTATTGGAAAAGCTCACTTTACCTCCATTTGAGCCAATTGCAACTGCAGAGTTGAAATTCCTTTCTTGGAAAACAGCCTTCCTTCTAGCCATCACTTCAGCAAGAAGAGTGTCTGAATTACAGGCCCTTGTGGCAATGGAGTCCTTCATCATCTTTCATGCTGACAGGGTGTCCCTGAAGACCAATCCTTCCTTTATGGGCAAGGTGGTATCCAGTGTGGCTTTTAATCAGTCCATTCATTTGCCAACCTTTTTTCCTAATCCACAGAACAAAGGAGAATGAATACTGCACTCTTTGGACATGCACAGACAGCTTAGATTTTATTTGGGCAGAACTAAGCCTCTCAGAAAAACTGAACAGCTGCTAGTTGCATTTGCTGCAGGGGCAGAGGGGAAGGCCATTTCAAAGCAAACCATTTCTAATTGGATAGACCATTGCCATTCATTTCTGCTATAAGCACCATGGAAAACATACCCCACAGGGGATAAGATCACATTCCACCAGGGCTGCATCTACCTCTGCAGCCTTTCTCAGAGGTGTCCCTACCAGGGACATCCTAGAAGCTGCTACCTGCAGCTCTGTGCATACCTTGATCAAGCATTACCACTTGCCTATTTTTTCTAAATCCAGAGCTGGTTTTGCCACTGCAGTCTTGCAGGCTTAATAACTGGTCCTAATGCTTTCTAACTTCCTCCTCCCTTCCTTAGCTTTGGGAATCTACCCAAATGTAATGACTGTAATAGTGAAACACGAAGAACATAGTACAGTTGTGTACACTTAACATAAATGTAGATGTTCGAGTGTATTCACTGTTTCCGTCCTGGTTACCCTCCCTCCAGCCCCCTGACTTCTCTTGGCTATACTTTTCTTCTTGTTTAGTGTATTTCAGCTTTCTGGTGTATTTACTTTTTGTTGGAGGTTATGGGGGCACCTGACATCTGGGGCAAGAAAACCTGATGTAATGGCATCGGCTGCATGGTTTATACCCCTGACGACCTGACGTCATGGAAGAAGAGACAGCATCCGATGCAGGACCCAAGACTTTGAGGGCTACCTGCAGGCAGATAACCCAAATGTAATGACTGCAACAGTGAATACACTCGAACATCTACATTTATGGTAAGTGTACACAACTATACTTTTGTGAAACAGATGAAGTTCAAGATGGTCATGATTCAGTCCATCTTGTCTCTTGTGAGGAAGTGTGACTGGATGTGCTCAGTTGACATTCAAGATGCTTACTATCACATAAAAATAGCCAAGTGGTTCAGAAGGTTATTTTGCTTTTGGATGGGAATCATTCACTTATAGTTCAGGGCACTGCCTTTGGTCTCACCTCAACCTCTCTGGTGTTCACCAAATGTATGGCAGTGGTCACAGCTCACCTCAGACTGCAGTGTTCTGGGTGTTCCCATGTTTGGACCACCTGTCTTATTACTACTACCACCAGGAATCTACTAGTTCAAGCCTGGGATGCATTGCTGCAGCTATGCAGCCAACTAGGAATCATGCTCACTGTGGGAAAGTCTAAACTTACACTCATTTAGAAGATAGAATTTATAGGGTCTCATCTGGATACAACCTTACAAATAGCCAGACTCCAGCAGTTCTCTCCCACTAGAAACCACCAGCAGTTCTCTCCCACTAGAAACCTCCAGCCAGATGCATATTTCATCTCCTGATGTTCATCGTGCATACAGCTGCAGTCATTGCAGTCATTACAGATGGGTTATCCTGCCGTCAGGCGGGTCCTCGGTCGGCCGAATTCCAAAGTCTAGGTCCGGCGTCGGTTGTCGTCGCTTCTTCCCTGACATCAGTGCGGCAGGGGTATAAAAGAGGCAGCCGACGCCATTTTCTTCAGTCTTTCTTGCCGCACGGTGCCCGAAGCAGAAGCAGTTCGCAAGTGCCGGTCGGACAGCTCCTGAGATTTACGAAAGTATTTCAGCCGAAGTCTTCTTTAAAGCTAAGTACCCCGTTGGGGAAACTTTTCTTGCCTCAGACCGATGTCAGACAAAGTTAATAATTGCATTTCTTGTGGGAAGCAAATACTGCATAAGGATTTCCACTCTTTCTGTATACCTTGCTTAGGCCCAGACCACGACGTCTCGGCCTGCCGTTTTTGTGCTAGATTCAACAAGTGCACTATTAAGCGTCGGGCGGAGTTAGCCCTTCATTATTTTGGCAAAAAATTTAATTATATCATGTCGTCGGATACTCCGACTCCAGTTTTGAGCAAAAGACGCAAAGATAAGGACCGACATCTGAGGTCCACACCGAGTACTGACACCACGCTTAGGCCGACTACCGGTTCTCCGCGAGGCACCTACGCAGCCCCTGAGTACCGATGAAACTACATTACCGGTGACTTCAGTACCCGAGGTTGCAGGCTCCTCGGTCCCCATTCTTACTGCAGATACCGACGCCACTCTTGGCGGGGAAACTCAGAATTTAGTCAGGCCTGCCATTTCTGAAGGCGTCTTCAGGCCTTCCACCTTTTCCATTAAATCTTTCACTAAATCTAAAGCAGCCATGAAAACTAAAAAACAGGGTCCTCAGACCTCTTCTCAAGGCCCCATGCCTAAAAAGCAGATGCTTAAAATGGCTGAGGATTTGATTACTCTTATCAGGGGTTCTCAACCCCCCTCTGACAAAAGACCCAGATTAGAGGAAGACTACCCTTCCTCAGACCAGGCTTCTATTACCTCAGAACACTCTGAGTACCAGGATTACGCCTATTCCCCTTTCGAAGACTCTGATGCTGAGGAGTCTATTCCCTCAGTCTCCCCCCCTGAGGACTACTCTTTTGGAGAATCCCTGCATACATTGAGGGAACACTTTCACTGGGAAGGCAAAGATTACTCAGATTCCAAGAAAAGGCTCAGGGAATTTCTAATGCTCCCCCAGCATAGGCCCCTGGCTATCCCTCCTATTTTAGATATTTTGGATGATGTGTACACAGAAGCCAGCCTTAATCCAGATTCTTTACCTCCAGCTCCTGTTAAACCAGACAGGTATTACCGGGTTCCTGATTCTCACCAGTTCCTTTATAAATGCCATACTGCTGACCCAGAAACTATTTCACAGGGTCCCAAGGGAATTAAGGCCTCTACTGCTAAAAATCCATTACCTTCAGAGAGAGATTCCAGAGCATTAGAAAGGTGGGGGGAAAAGGTGTATACCTCGGCCACTTTAACCATGAGGGCATTAAACTGTCAATTCCATATGTTAAAGTACCAACAGTTTTTGTTATCTCAGTTGAAAAGCAAAATGACACAACCAGAACAACCAGATTTGAAAGAATTGCAGGATTTGTTGCATGGTGCAGAGCAAGTGGGTAAACATACCTTGCAGTGTGGTTTTGAAGCTTTAGAGGCCTCATGTAGAGCTGCTGTTACGGGGTCTGTTATACGTAGACATGCTTGGCTCAAAGAGCAAACCTTACCAGATCATGTCAAAGCAAAATTATTAGATGCACCACTTCAAAAAGATGTATTGTTTGGTGTTAAAGCTGAGGAGGTACTAAAGAAAATGGAGGAAAAAGCGAAATCAATGCAAACAGTGAAAGATTTCCTGCAGGTACAACCTCCACGTTTCAGCAGAAACTGGCCTTCAAAAAATTGGTCCTTTCCAGCCACAGACAGACCTCAAAGGGGCAGATTCAGACGCCCAAGGGGTAGAGGGCTACCTCAAGGAACTTACAGAGCAAGACAGTGGCAAGCACCAACCCCAAGAGGTGGAGAAGATAGATCACAGTCATTTAGAAAACAGACACAATGACTTCCCCCTATACCTGCCAAGCAAAGCTTTAATGGCAGCACCTTTGGGCGGAAAACTGGCATTATTCTCAAACAGTTGGCATATTGTTACAAAAGACAAATGGATTCTGGACATTATAGACAGAGGCTACAGGTTCCACTTTCACACCCTTCCAAAAATGAGAGGCATGCCAAACCTGCTCCAAAATCAAAGGGCAGAGGCACAAAGACAAATTTCCGCTCTCATGGACATGAAAGCGATTCAAGAGGTACCTGCAAAAGAACAAGGTCAAGGTTTTTATTCCAGACTATTCCTGGTACCAAGGAAAGACAAAGATTGGAGACCTTTCTTAGACCTATCCATCCTAAACACATATCTACAGGTGCCAAAATTCAAGATGCTCACATTACAGCAGCTTCTTCCCATGCTGGGCAAGGAGTCTTGGCTGGTAACATTGGACCTCAAGGAGGCATACCTGCATGTCCCTATCAGACAAGATTGCAGAAGATACCTCAGATTTCTTGCAGGTTCAACCCATTACCAATTATCTGCATTGCCCTTTGGCTTATCTACTGCGCCCAGAGTGTTTACGAAATGCCTGGCATCAGTAATCACCTTCTGCAGACTACAAGGAATATAAATCTACCCATATCTGGACGACTGCCTGATCCAAGCAGACAGCAAGGACATACTATTGCAGCATCTGGCGTTTGTAATAAAACTGCTAAACTTCCTGGGATACACAGTGAACAAAAAGATATCAAAACTAATACCTTCTCAACAGATAATTTTCCTGGGTGCCAGCTTGAATACAACCACCCAGATGGCCTACCTCACGCCAGACAAACAAGGGCAACTGTCTCAATGCTTCAGCAAAATGGCAACTTTCACCAGGCTAACTGCAAGGAAAATCCTGCAGGCTCTGGGATTCATGGCATCTTGCATCCTACTAATCCCATGTGCAAAGCTGCATATGAAGAAACTTCAATGGTACCTGAAAAACCTATGGTCTCAGCACAGCCACAGCTTGGAAACAATAATACCACTAATTCCATGTCTTCAAAAGGAATTTCTGTGGTGGGCTCAAGCATGCCAAAGAAACACAGGTCTTCCTTTCTGTGTACCTCAAGCAACTCAAATCATCACAACAGACGCCTCAGACTACGCCTGGGGAGCACACATGGCAGATCATTGCATTCAGGGAAAATGGTCCCAAAAAGAGAAGCACCTACACATCAACCAAAAGGAGATGCTAGCCGTGCAAAATGCTCTTATGACCTTCAAAGACCTACTGCATCCAGGCCAGTTATTGATAAGGACAGACAACACCACAGTGATGTGGTACATAAACAGGGGGGAACTCATTCATACCCCCTGTGCAGGCAAGCCATGACCCTATGGAACACAGCACTGGAATTGCAAATTCAACTACAAGCACAATTCCTGCCAGGAAAGGAAAACACACTGGCAGACAACCTAAGCAGAAATATGACAGATCCACACGAATGGAAGTTGCATCCTCAAGTTTTCACAAAGATAACTCAGGCATGGGGACAGCCAGACATAGATCTATTTGCTACCCACACAAATTACCAGTTGAAAATATTTTGTTCAAGGACCTATCATCCACAGGCCTGGAAAGTGGACGCACTCTCTTTCAATTGGACAACATTGACAGTTTATGCCTTCCTGCCTCTTCCTCTACCGACCAAAGTTCTATTAAAAGCCAGAGCAGAGAGGCCGCAAATGATTCTCATTGCTCCAGACTGGCCAAGACAACTCTGGTATCCGCTCCTGAAGAGCCTGACACATTCCCCACCATGGATCCTCCCTCTAGTCCCTCTTCTGTTGTCCCAGCACAACTACAAAACCCTTCACAGCCAGCTCAAAACCCTAAATCTAGCTGCATGGAGAATTCCTTAATTTCCCAAAAGACTCTCCTCTCCAAGGAGGTGTAGGATGTCATCTTGGAGGCCAGAAGACCTTCTACTAGAAAAGCCTACTCCGCCAAATGGAAACGATTTTGTGCCTGGAATCAAGAAAAGGGCCAGAATCCTTGGGTAATAAATATACCTCAAATTTTACAGTACCTAGCTGAGATGTTAAACAGTGGACTTTCCTTCTCCTCCATCAAGATCCACGCTTCAGCCATTTCTGAACAATACAACACACATCCTCCTTTATTCTCACATCCTCTCTTAAGGCAGTTCCTCAGAGGGGCAAAAAATATAAAACCCCCAAGGAAACCACCAGTCCCAGCTTGGGACCTCAACTTCGTATTGGAAAAGCTGACCCTTCCCCCCTTTGAGCCAGCTTCTTCAACAGAACTACAATACTTGTCATGGAAAACAGCCTTTCTTCTGGCTATCACCTCAGCACGCAGGGTTTCGGAGCTACAGACCCTCATGGCTGTGCAACCATTCATCATTTTCCATCAGGACAGAGTTTCCTTACGAACCAACCCTACCTTTATGCCAAAGGTAGTATCCAGTGTAGCTTTGAATCAGACTATCCACTTACCTACCTTTTACCCAAATCCACAAAACAAAGGGGAAAGACTACTACATTCCTTGGACATTCACAGACAACTTCATTATTATTTGGACAGAACAAAGCCATTCAGGAAATCTGAGCAACTCTTTGTGTCCTATGCTACAGGTGCTCAAGGAAAGGCTATTTCCAAACAGACAATTTCAAAATGGATAGCCCACTGCATATGCTTTTGTTACTCATTTCATGGAAAAACTGTGCCTGCATACATCAGATCCCACTCCACCAGGGCCACAGCTACCTCTGCAGCTTTCCTCAGGGGGGTCCCTACCAAGGACATTTTGGAAGCAGCTACTTGGAGTTCAGTGCACACTTTCTCCAAGCACTACCACCTTCCACTATACTCTAAATCTAGAGCGGGCTTTGCCACAGCAGTCTTGCAGGGCATCCTCGCTCCTCCTAGTTCCACTTAGTGCCTACCACCCTTACTTAGCTTTGAGATTCTTCCCATCTGTAATGACTGCAGCTGTATGCACGATGAACATAGTACAGTTTTGTACCTACCATAAATGTAGATGTTTGAGTGCTCATACAGCTGCAGTCCAGGTTACCCCCCCTCCGTCCCCTCTTAGGACAGGCCTTATGACAAACACCTTTATCATACAACCTATTTGGGGTATTCTTTTATGGTGTATTTGCTTGCAACTACTGTTTTTTGATTTATCTATATTGCATGTTTGCATAACATTATGTTTTGCCTTCCTTCTGGGGGCACCTGACATCTGGGGCAAGAAAAACTGAAGAAAATGGCGTTGGCTGCCTCTTTTATACCCCTGCCGCACTGACGTCAGGGAAGAAGCGATGACAACCGACGCCGGACCTAGACTTTGGAATTCGGCCGACCGTGGACCCGCCTGATGGCAGGATAACCCATCTGTAATGACTGCAGCTGTATGAGCACTCGAACATCTACATTTATGGTAGGTACAAAACTGTACTTTGTCCATGGCAGCCTGTATAACTCTTATCCCTCATGCCAGATTTTACATGGATGTGTTACAGTGGACTCTCGCAGTTAGGTGGTCTGTGTTATACCAACAGATGCATTTCCCCATCTGTCTCACCAAGATATGCAGGCACCATCTTTAGTGGTGGTTGGATTCTCCTCTAGTCTGTCTGGATGTTCATCGTGCATACAGCTGCAGTAATCACAGATGGGTTTTCTGCCGTCAGGCGGTCCCTCGGTCGGCCGAATTCCAAAGTCTTGGTCCGGCGTCGGTTGTCGTCGCTCTCTCTTCTGACGTCAGTGAGGCCAGAGTATATAAGACACAGCCGACGCCATGTTCTTCAGTCTTTTTTGCTGCGCGGTGCCCGAAGCAGAAGCAGGTTCGCAAGTGCCGGTCGGCCAGCTACTGAATTACGAAAATTTTGGAAACCGAAGTCTTCATTAAAGCTAAGTACCCCGTTGGGGAAACTTTTCTTGCCTCAGACCGATGTCAGAAAAAGTTAATAATTGTATTTCTTGTGGGAAGCAAATACCGCATAAGGATTTCCATTCCGTCTGCATACCTTGTTTGGGCCCAGACCACGACGTCTCGGGCTGTCGCTTTTGCGCTACCTTCAATAAACGCACTATTAAGCGTCGGGCGGAGTTCGCCCAACACTACTTTGGTAAAGCTTTTGATTGTAAAATGTCGTCGGACACTCCGACTACCGTTTTGTCCAAAAAACGCAAGGAAAAGGACCGACACGCGAGGCCCGCGGTCCCCGCCGACACCACGCCAAAACAGGCTACACGTGGTCCGGTTCTCAGTGAGACGCCTTTGCAGTCCCTGACTACCAATGACACTCCTTTGGCTGTGTCCTCTGTACCCGAGACCGCTGGGACCTCGGCCCTTTCCCAGACTACAACCGAAGCCTTTGCTAATGTTGAGCCTACTGATGTGGACAGGTCCACCTCCACCCATGGTGTATTTAGGCCCTCATCTTCTTTTTCAATTAAGGCCTTCACTAAATCCAAAGCAGCCAGGCATCCCACGAGGCCTGTTGCACAGGGCCCATCTTCAGGTCCCATGCCTAAAAAACAGATGCTTAAAATGGCTGAGGACTTAATTACTCTTATCAGAGGTTCTCAACCCCCTCCAGACAAGAGACCCAGAGTGGAGGAAGATTCTCCCTCTTCTGATCAGGGATCCATTTTATCAGAACATTCTGATGCAGAGGAACACTCTTACTCTCCTTTTGAGGATTCGGATGCAGAACAGTCCATTCCTTCTGTATCTCCTCCTGAGGATTTTTCCTTTGGGGAAACCTTACACACCTTGAGGGAACACTTCCATTGGGAAGGCCAAGACTTTTCAGATTCCAAGAAAAGACTTAGGGAATTTCTTTTGTTACCTCAACACAGACCTCTGGCTATACCCCCTGTTTTGGACATACTGGATGATGTCTATTCGGAGGCTTGCCTTAATCCGGATTCTCTGCCTCCTGCACCAGTCAAACCTGATAGGTATTACAGAGTACCCAGCTCTCACCAATTTCTCTTCAAAAGCCATAATGCTGACCCTGAAACCATTTCACAAGGCCCCAAGGGATTGAAGGCCTCCACTGCCAAGAATCCACTTCCTGCAGAAAGGGAATCAAGATCTTTAGAAAGGTGGGGTAAAAAGGTATATACCTCGGCCACCCTAGCCATCAGGGCCTTAAATTGTCAGTTTCATATGATTAAATATCAACAGTACCTGTTATCACAATTAAGGAACAAAATGTCTCAACCTGAACAACCAGATTTAAAGGAGTTACAGGATATGATGCATAGTGCAGAGCAGGTGGGTAAACACACTTTACAATGTGGTTATGATGCCCTAGAGGCTTCAAGTAGAGCGGCTGCTACGGGATCAGTCATTCGCAGACATGCTTGGCTTAGAGAACAAAACTTGCCTGATCATGTGAAAGCTAAACTTCTAGATGCTCCTTTACAAAAGGATGTGCTGTTTGGTACTAATGCTGAGGAGATATTACGGAAGATGGAAGAAAAAGCCAAATCCATGCAAACTGTCAAAACCTTTTTCCAGGTCCAACCACCACGTTTTAGCAGAAATTGGCCTTCAAAGAACTGGTCTTTTCCAGCCACTGACAAGCCCCAAAGAGGTAGATACAGACGCACAAGGGGCAGAGGGCAATCACAAGGATCATATAGAGGACGACAATGGCAAACTCCAGCACCAAGAGGTGGCGAGGACAGTGCACAACAATACAGGAAGCAAACCCAATGACTCCCTCATTTCCATGCCAAGCACGTCTCAGCTGGCAGCACCTTTGGGAGGAAAGCTAGCATTATTTGCAAACAATTGGCATATTGTCACAACAGACAAATGGATCCTGGACATTATAAACAGAGGCTACAAATTTCATTTCTACACTCTTCCAAAAATGAGAGGCATGCCAAACCTGCCACAGAATCAAAGGGCAGAGGCACAACTACAAATTTCAAACCTCTTAAACATGAGAGCTATTCAAGAGGTACCTTCTCACGAACAAGGTCAAGGTAGGTACAAACTTTTTATTCAAGGCTTTTTCTGGTACCAAGGAAAGGAACCGACTGGAGACCCATTTTGGACTTATCCATCCTAAACACATTTCTACTTGTACCAAAATTCAAGATGCTCACATTACAGCAACTTCTTCCCATGCTGGGCAAGGAGTTTTGGCTGGTAACATTGGACCTCAAGGAGGCATACCTGCATGTCCCAATCAGACAAAGCTGCAGAAGATACCTCAGATTTCTTGCAGGTTCAATCCACTATCAATTCTCTGCATTGCCCTTTGGCTTATCTACTGCGCCCAGAGTATTCACAAAGTGCCTGGCATCAGTGATTGCCTACTGCAGACTTCAAGGGATACAAATTTACCCTTATTTGGATGACTGCCTGATCCAAGCGGACAGCAAGCACATACTTCTGGAACATCTGACATATGTGACACGGCTATTGCATGCCCTGGGCTACAGAATCAACAAAGAGAAATCAAGGCTAACACCATCTCAGAAAATAACCTTCCTGGGTGCCAACTTGGACACAAACACCCAGATGGCCTATCTTACGCCAGAAAAACAAGGGCAACTATCTCAGTACTTCAAAATACTAGCAAAAAGTACCAGGCTTACTGCAAGAAAAATCCTGCAGGCTCTGGGATTCATGGCATCTTGCATTCTTTTAATCCCATGTGCAAAGCTGCATATGAGGAAACTTCAATGGTACCTAAAAAACCTATGGTCTCAACACAGTCACAGTTTGGAAACAATACTACCAATAATCCCATGTTTGCAAAAGGAATTTCTATGGTGGGCCCAAGCATGTCAAGCAAACACAGGCCTCCCATTCTGCAAGCCTCAAGCAGAGCAAGTTATCACAACAGGCGCCTCAGTTTACGCTTGGGCACATGACGGACAGGTGCATCCAGGGCAAATGGTCCCAAAAGAAAAGCACCTCCACATCAATCAAAAGAAATGCTAGCAGTAATAAATGCAATTACAGCTTTCAAGGACTTCCTGCATCCAGGACAATTACTCATAAGAACAGACAACACCACAGTAATGTGGTACATAAACAAACAAGGAGGAACACATTCATACCCCTTGTGCAGACTAGCCATGACCCTTTGGAACTTGGCTCTGGAATTGCAAATCGAACTTCAAGCACAGTACCTGCCAGGATTGGAAAACACACTGGCAGACAAATTAAGCAGAAATATGACAGATCCACACGAATGGAAGTTACATCAGCAGGTGTTTGCAGAAATAACCCAAGTGTGGGGGAGGCCAGACATAGATCTTTTTGCCTCCCACAGGAATCATCAGTTGGAAAAGTTTTGTTCGAAGACCTTTCATCCAAAGGCCTGGAGAGTGGACGCCGTTTCATTCAGTTGGACAGCATGGACAGTTTACGCATTCCCACCTCTGCCTCTTCTGCCCAAGGTGCTTTTGAAAGCAAGAGCAGACAGACCGAAGATGATACTGATTGCTCCAGATTGGCCAAGGCAACACTGGTACCCACTGCTGTGGAGCCTAACACATACTCCTCCCTGGTCCCTGCCTCTAATGCCACTTCTGCTGACTCAGCACAGTTACAAAACTCTCCACAGTCAGCTGAAAACACTCAATCTCGCTGCATGGAAAATTCCTTAACACCACAACAGACCCTACTCTCCAAGGAGGTGCAGGATGTCATTTTGGAGGCCAGAAGACCATCAACTAGAAAAGCTTACTACGCAAAATGGAAGCGGTTTTGTTCTTGGAATGTAAAAAGGCCAGGACCCTAGAAACTGAACTTGCCTCAGGTATTACAGTATCTAGCTGAGCTGCTGAACAGTGGACTTTCATTTTCTTCCATAAAAATCCATGCCTCAGCTATTTCTGCAGAATACAACACGGATCCTCCTTTATTTTCTCACCCACTCTTACGACAGTTCCTCAGAGGGGCTAAGAATATTAGACCACCAAGGAAACAACCAATACCAGCCTGGGATCTTAATTACATACTAGAAAAATTAACATTGCCTCCTTTTGAACCAGCTGCCTCAACAGAATTGCAATATTTGTCCTGGAAAACTGCCTTCCTTCTGGCTATCACTTCAGCTCGTAGAGTTTTGGAATTATAGGCCCTCATGGCGGTGCAGCCCTTTCTCATTTTCCATCAGGACAGGGTTTCCTTGCATCAACCCATCTTTTATGCCTAAAGTGGTATCTAGGGTAGCTTTAAATCAAGCCATACACCTTCCTACCTTTTACCCCAATCCTCAAAACAAAGGGGAAAGGCTGCTACATTCCTTAGACATCCATAGGCAGCTACGTTACTATTTGGACAGAACAAAGTCCTTCAGGAAATCAGAACAACTCTTTGTGTCCTATGCTGTAGGGGCTCAAGGGAAGCCAGTTTCCAAGCAGACTATTTCAAAGTGGATAGGCCACTGCATACGGTTATGTTATTCCTATCATGGGAAATCTGTTCCTACAGGTATCAGATCACACTCCACCAGGGCCACAGCTACCTCTACAGCCTTCCTCAGAGGAGTTCCTACCAAAGATATTCTGGAGGCAGCCACCTGGAGTTCTGTACACACCTTCACAAAACACTACCACCTGCCTTTATATTCCAGAACAAGAGCAGGCTTTGCCACTGCTGTTTTGCAGGGCATTCTGGCTCAACCCAGTTCCTCCTAGTACCTACCACCCTGTGCGTAGCTTTGGGATTCTACCCATCTGTGATTACTGCAGCTGTATGCACAATGAACATAGTACAGTTTTGTACCTACCATAAATGTAGATGTTCGAGTGCTAATACAGCTGCAGTACAGGTTTCCCTCCCTCCTTCCCCACTTGGTAAAGGCATGGGGCCTAACAACCTCTTCATACAGCCTGACTGGGTTATCCTTCTAAGGTTTATTTGCTTGCAACCACTGTTTTTGGATTATATTGCATTACATGTATACGCATATAAGTATAATTTATGTATTGCCTTCTTTCGGAGGGCACCTGACATCTGGGGCAAGAAAGACTGAAGAACATGGCGTCGGCTGTGTCTTATATACTCTGGCCTCACTGACGTCAGAAGAGAGAGCGACGACAACCGACGCCGGACCAACACTTTGGAATTCGGCCGACCGAGGGACCGCCTGACGGCAGAAAACCCATCTGTGATTACTGCAGCTGTATTAGCACTCGAACATCTACATTTATGGTAGGTACAAAACTGTACTTTTTCCCTTTTATTCTAGCATCCCCTTGGGTCATAGTGACTATGGACATTTCCATGCTGGGGTGTGGTTGTGGGGGGGATTTTGAGGTAAAGACGGTCCAAGTCCTCAGTGGCCGGTTTTCACATCATTGACATAGAGATGAAGGCTGTCCTTCTGGTGCTGTAGACCTTTCAGGACTCCCTCCTGAGGGGTATGATTTTGATTTAGACAGACAGCATAGCATGTCAGTGGTCTGGTAGATTAACAAATAGGGAGGAACATGCTCATACCCATTATGTTGAAAAGCTGTGAGGATTTGGCAGTGGGCAATGTCTTTGCAGCACTTTCTGGTTTCAGCACACATCCTGGGGAAAGCCAATATCTTTTAGTGGACAGGCTCAGCATATCTATTATCCTGCCTCACAGGTGGGCTGTTAATCAAGTGATGGCTGCCCAGATCTTTAGCCACTGGGGCCAGCTATGCAGCGACCTGTTTTGTGATCCCATTTAACTCCAAATGCATCGGCTCCTTTGTCCCGATACCCTAGGAGGGAGAGTCACCATGGGATGGCCTGGTCCACAGTTGGCTTTTGGGCCTCCTATGTGCTTATCCTCCTAATTCCCCTCATACCAAAATTTCTTCAGAAAGCCATTTGGTGCAAAGCATAGATGATGCTCATTGTTCCCTTCTGGACTTGACAGGTATGGTACCCTTACTTTGGCCTCACTTGATACACCCTTTTTGAGTGCTGGAATCTCTTACAGGTCTCATTTCTCATCCATCCGGCCAGCTTCACTCAGACTTAGCAGCCTTGAAATTAGCCACTTTTTTCTCTAGTTCCATTTATGGCCAGAAAGTCCATGCTTTCCTCCCCTGTACTAAACATCCTATCAGAAGCCTTCTACTAGAAGGGTTTACAAAAGTAAGTGGAAGGGATTCTCTGTGTAGGTTCCTTCAGGCACATGATTCCTTTTTCAGGCCCATTCCATTTATGTTGGTTTTCTAGCTAGCCTTTTCACAAAGGGGCTAGTTATTCTATTGTCAAGGTTCAGATGTCTGGCATCTCTAATTTTCATGTGGGAGAGTTATCATAAGTCTTCTTTTAAAAGGGTAATTTTCTTCTTCACTCTCCTTTAAGGGACCCTGTTCCACCTTGGTATATTACTTTCTTACTCCAGGCCATGACCAAACGCCACTTTGTTCCTGCTACTACTGCATAGCTGAAGTTTCTTTCTGAGAGAACACTTTTTCTAGTAGCAGATACCATTGTTCAAAGATTTTCAGAGCTCCAAACCCTTTCCTGTAAACTGCATTTTTTTTTTTTTTTTACAAAGATAGGGTGGATCTTTGAACCAACCCTATTTTCCTTCCCAAGGTGGATTTGCATTGAATTGAACCGTAACTTGCCAGTTTTTCTTCCCAATTTCTCAACCAAAGGGGAATATACTTTACACTTGTTGGATGCTCATTGTCAATTAAGATTCTACCTACAACATATTAAAGCCTTCAGGAAACCAGACCAACTTTGTCTCATTCTGTCCTGTATAGTTGGGAAGTAGTGTTTTCAAGATCACAGTTTCCAGAGGGTTATCTGAGTGTATCTCCTATGTTTACTAAGCAAAATTATTATCATTGCCTTCCAATCCTAAAAATCATTTACAATTCTTTTTCCTTCCTTCTCAACTTTCACAAAATCTGTCCATCTGACAGCTTGTCATTGTTCTTGAGCTGAGACTGACTGTATTCTTTGTCCTTATGCTCATGTGCATGTTTTATTACCAGGAGATTTTACTGTGTTAGGCAGGTAAACCCAATCTCAGGTATTGAGTTGGCAGAGGGGAGTTATGGGTAGTTGCCTTTACCTTGGATCCAAATGTTTAAAAATTGCCGGTGTCAGATCTCTACAGATCCAGTAACCCATCATTTGAGGAGGATAGAAGAAGACCAGACTGGTTCATAGGAAGTTACTAGGCTGTTGGGACTGAGGCTCTTACAAATCTAGTCAAGAATTTAACCCGTGTTCCAACAAGTCAGCACCCTATGCCACTGTCCAGCAGGGACACTGGTGGAATCCCAGGGGTGTATTTTCTGTTCCCCATCCAGTTATCCAGGTTGCGCTTAAAAAGGTTTAATGAGGTACTCTGCTTTACGTAGAGAGGGAGTCTATTCCACAAAAGAGGGAGTCCTCTGGGACACAGATCTGTCTCGACAATGAGTCCTGTTGATGTCACAGACCAGGTTGAGGTTGCGCGTGCAGGTTACTCGAATGGAGCTTGACTTGCGGATATGCAGCAGTCCTATCAGGGTGGGATCTGAGATTACTTTGTATGCCAGACAGAGGTCACCTCTGAGGAGTCTGTAGGAGACTGAGTAGAGGGACAGGGCTTTTAACCTGTCTGTGTAGGGTAGACGTTTGAGGCCCTGTATTCTCTGGGTGAGGAACCTCTGTGGTCTGTCCAGCTGCTGCATGTGCTTTGAGATGTGCATGCTGAAAGGGGCATTGTACTCAATAATGGGTCTTGTAAGGGAAGAATACAGAGATTTTATACCACCTTGTCCCTGGATGAGATACCCTTACTGATGAGGTGGGCCATGTAGAAAGTTTTCTGTACAAAGGAGGCAATATGGTGGTCAAAAGTCAGTTGCTGTCAATCTGGATGCCCAGGTCCCTCACGACTGATTGCTTGCTTAGCACCTTATTATCAATGTGATAATTTGTGGGGACATCATTCTCCCTAAAAGGGATGATGATGTATTTTATTAGCATTCAGTTTGAGGCCATGTTTCTGGCAACAGTCATTTGTTTGGTTGAGACCCTCTTGGAGGATGTCCACACCACCAGGGGAATTGATGACCGCACCCAACTTGCAGTCATCTGCAAACTTGGTCAGCCATAGCCCACTAGATTTGGCCTGCACCTCCAAGAAGTATCCCAAACAGCAGAGGCCTTAAGACCGATCCCAGGCTACACCCCTTGTTATGGGTCTACTCCTTGAGGTGGCTTCCCCTATTTTGACTAGTTGGGTTCTATTAGTGAGCCAGTTTGCTACCCATCTGGTAGCATATGGATTGATGCCTAGTTGAGAGAGAGTATCTATTATACTTGAGTAGGGAATAGTATTGAAGGCTCTGGCCAGGTCAAGGCCTTGGTGACTGTCTCAAAGAAGTCGACCAAGTTTAACAGGCATGACTTCCCCTTGACAAAACCAAACTGTGTGGGATCAAGTGTCTGGAGGTTACCAGTGCCCTTGTTAATGAGGTCCATGATAATCTGCTCCATGGCCTTGCAGATCAGGCTAGTTAGGCTGATGAGTCTATAATTTCCTGGATCGGTGGATGCCCCGCCTTTGTGCAATGGGATGACAGTAGTTGTCCTCCACTCAGCTAAGTATATAACTTTCATGTTCTTGCTTATGGACTGCCTGTGAAGAAGTTCATAGAGGATGATGGTGCTTAGTGTGCTGGTTTTATTTGTTTTTATTTAATAAAACTGTGTTTTTATGGACATTCTATCAGTTTTCAAGTATTTTTATGGCTGAGACTCTAAGCCACGTTTATCCTCCTGTAGCGAGAATCATTAAGACCTAGTAACTGTGTTGCTTAATTACTCAACAGAATAAATACTAAGTAGATAAAGATGCACAGAGAGCCAGAAAATTTAATACAGAAATGTACAAAATATGATAACTCAATCCAAGTAAAACAGATTTCCGTTTAAGTGAATATACAGAATGAGCTTAACGGATTCTGGGGGCATACTGTCCCAGGGTCTGGAAGAGCTGCCTGCAGTGAACTGATGACAGTTTGTTGCAGACCACTAGCTACACTATATTGCCCTTCCTGCTAGAATCCAGAATGGTCAGTGTTGCAGAATTGGATCTTTGTGATGTTGGGCTGCACAGTATTGATCCAATAAGAATTCATGCAGTTATTGACGTACTAGTCATACTTCCATTCCATGATGGGTTATGGAAGTGATTCTGAAGAGGGTGCTGGTATAGTTTCTGATTACAGGTTGTCACAGGTCTGGGAGTTTAGGCTGATCTGTGTTTCAGAATGATGTTAGAGCACAATAGTTGCCTTTGTTTTGTCCATCTGGTAGTCAGGTAAGTTTTGCATACCACTGTCTATCTGAAAGCTCTTGTTTTCTTAAGTGAATTGCTGTTAATGACATAGGATTTAAATGGAGTCTGAGGATGTTAAACTTTGGACTGCAGGCTGAAGTTTGCAGCTGTTAGCATTGACCCTTTATGCTAAACTGTCACCATGCACTGTTGGTGTCTAACATTGGGGAAAATGTGCTAAGAAGGACAGCCTGTAGAAGGTGGTAGGAAGGGATAATGATGCTGGGGGAGGTGTATGTACTATTACAGCAAATGTCACCAGAATGTTATGGTTACATATGCTAGTAGCAAGGGGACTAAACTTCTGCTACTGGGATAATTCTTCCATTATTAAGGCTACTTAAGTTAGCTGCATATGGAATATTGTGTTCAGCACTGAAGAGAAAAAGAGATCAGGCCAGTACAGTGTACGTGACAGATCATTACTGAAATGGTGAATGTGAGTAGGGGCAGGGCAGGTGCATCAAGAGAAACTTTGTTTGCTTGGCATGTGCAAGAGAAAACAAAAAGTAGGATGCAGTTGTACACAGTACTATTAAGGAGGAGGGTTGTATTCATAAATGTTAACAGGGGCGGGGGGGGGTATGGGGTAGCAGTTAGGTAAGGGAAATTTCATTGCAAAAGTTCTGTTTCATGGTGATAATGCCTCTTTAAGGTACATTGCAGTACAATGTCAAGACAATAAAAAGGTTCAAGGATGCAAGGGAGTGATGCAGGAAAGCAGGAGGGAGGGTCTTTTCCACTCTAACTCACAGCAGCACTTGAATGGTTGTCATAGGCATTGTTAGGTTTGCAGTATGTTTGATGATGATGTCTGTGGCTCAGCTGCTGCTCCCCATGCTATGTCCTTTGTGAGTGGTAATGGCAGTGTGTGGCAGTAATGATGGTAAGAAAACTACCTCTGTTGTCAGCTATTGTGGTGTGGTCACTGCTGTGTCTGCAATCACTGACATAATTATGATTTGATCTTCAACTGATGTTAAATGCTTTATGTATTTTCTTTTTAGTGCATTTCTTGAACTAATGTGTTTTTATTGTATTCTGATGGGGTCTGCTGCTAAAACATGCTCCGTTAGTTTTTATTTGAGAAGAAGAACAATAGAGACTGACCATGTTGACTTCCTCTTCATTCTTCCCACTTCATGACATTCATTTGAGACTTTGTTTGTGAGAGAAGTAAATGTAGAAGGAAGAATTGGCTTTCTCTAGAAGAAACACTGTGGAAATGTATTGCATAGAGTACTGAGACATCTTGGAGAAGAGGAAAACACTGTTCCCTGTAGTGTTTTAATGTGAAGAAAAGATGCTTGCCTTCACTTGGATTGTTGCCAAGTTAGAGAGCTGAAGGTGATTCACAAGGCCTGCAGAATTTCAGGTAGCAGGGGGTGACGAAAAGGTTTGCAGATTTCAAGAGACTAGCTTGTCTTGTGGACAACAGTGACATGAAGTGTTGTGCCTGTGAACTGGGTTGATAATGGTGGTGCGCTTTGTAGGTGCCATCTGCTGCTATCCTTTCTGTGCTGAATACTAAAATGAGGGTATTATAGTAGCCTCTTAGTGACTTGTGATTGCGCTAGCTGTGGGAGTCAACAGCTTTGTCTGCAGCTACTATTCTTTTCTGCATGAACTGTGCCTGTTTCAAGTGTAGCCTGGGTATAGGTAATGTTATCCTATCACATTGGGTTAATGCTCACCCAAATGTTTCCTGACGGAGTGTTTCACAATCTCAGTGTCTGCCCTGTGGAGGAGAGGACTGAAGCCATGATTGCGTCCCAGCAACCTGGGACTCGCTTCTTGTCTGGCCAGTGGGGGGAGCTGTTGAGGGAAGATGGGAGAGAGAGGAATAAGGAGACTGTCCAACCCACTATAGTGCCAGACTTGTACTGTTTATCAAGTTACCTCCAGGAGGTTCCTTTGGATTGGTGGGAATGTGCACATTTGCATGGGCAAGCACATACTTCAGCCTCCAGAGAAGGGCTTAGGGCAAAAAAATGCAAATAATCAGTCAAGGCTTTCTGGATGATGATTGTACTGATAGTCATGGCTTTCTTGGTGATGACTGTACTGATAATCATGGCTTTGTGGATGATGACTGTACTGGTAATCATGGCTTTGTGGATGATGACTGTACTGATAATCATGGCTTTGTGGATGACTGTCCTGATAGTCATGCCTTTGTGGATGATGACTGTACTGATACTCATGGCTTTCTGGGTGATGATTGTACAGCATGCAGTTGATTGTTTTACAGCTGATGAAAAACAAAAGAAAATGTGGCAGTGACTGGATGGTTTGCAGGGACTTTAGTGTGTGTGGGGGGTGTATCCAAATCCCTAGCTCATATGTAGACTACACTTGGTGGGGGACAAACTTTTGCTCCTCTCACTGAGTGCAGCAATGCTGTGTTTTAGAAGGAAGTCACTGTAGGTGACATTTTCATTTTCACAAAGTGCAGCAACATGTGATAGGATTATATTAAGTGTGGGATGCAGAGGACTTTGCCCCTTCCACCATGCTTGGGCGAAGGGGGGGTTGTCCTTCAATAAAATCAGGAGTCGAGTTATGGTTACAGTGGCATGATATTCAGACTTGTAACATAGAGCTAGGCTCCAGTATGTAGAAATCTGGCATCAGAAAGGCTGCATACAGAGGATGGTGGTACAGGAGTGGAGAAGGAGCATTTCTATTGAGTCATCTGTAGCAGGGAAGGTTCCATAGTGTAGAAGACAGCAATATTTTATTTGGAGAATGCCATTCAGACTTCCTGCCAACTTTGTTTTCAGATTGCTCGATGCTTTTCTTGAATATCAGTGCATTATTTTTTTGAGACTCAAGTCAAGTAATTTCTGTGGTCTTTAACAATAGTTGCGTGTGTGTGTGTATACATGTGTATGTATAAAAGTGAATCAAATACTGCAGCTATGTCTCTGGTGAGATGTTTTTGTTTGATGGGCTGTGACATGCTGGAAATGTCTGCATTTACTAAGTGATTTGGAAAGACGGGGCTGTTCAACCCCTGTTGTGATACATCAAGTCACTAAAATGTACAATCTACAAAAGTTGTTAATTTGGGTGAAGCAACCTTGTCATTTATTTTTAGTACACAATAATTGTTTCAAGCAGTATGCTTTTTCCTTTTTTATGTCACTATTTTTGGCACTACCATTGTACTGTTTTTGATTGAAACAGTAATTCTTATTTCAGATGTCTAAATTTAAATGTTTTGCTCTTTTATAGCAACAATGATGTGGCTAGTGAACATGGCAGATGGTGAGCCGGAAGCCCAAAGAGTTTCCAGACAACTTGCACCTCAGCCCCAGAGTAAGTATATTTAATCCATGATCCATTGAGCCAGCATTTCAGACAGCGTACATCTCAGCTGCAGAATAAGTAACAGAGGTCTGTATGTCAGCCATGAAACAAATGCACCCTAGTTTGTATTTCCTACTTTGGGTCTCTTTCTTAGAGTCTGAATATCAGGTCTACATCCTTGATAGAAAAACAACCGGAGCCCAACATCTCACCACAGCACTCTTCTCAGTGGTCAGTGTCTCTGCTTTAGTAGAGTGCTTTGGACATAGATTAATTGAGCTCTGCATGTCGGACATAAAATTTTATTAGAAACTCACTTTGAGTTAGTAAATGAGACATGCATGTTGGACACGTGTTTGAAAGTTGACGACCAGTTAGTCATTGTGCAGGGACTTTGTGGTTTCTGTTCTTCTGGGAAAGCACTGGAAAATTATGGAATTTGGAGTGTGAATAGTGGAAGGCATAACATTCATGCAGTTCGGCATTTTAGCCCAGAACATTCCATTGTAAGTTGTATTGTATTAGATTTGCTATTTGTAAAATTGTCAGATGGCTTAAATATATTTCAGTGTTGCATGTGTAAGTGCACAAAAATATGTAATGGAATCACCGTAATAATTTTAATAACCATAAATTAGTGTCCCTGCTCATGTGGAGTAGGCCGTCCTATCCTGCTTGATATAGGCATGTGTGCTAGTGATCTAGGCAAAGTGATTGGCATGTCATTTGGTCCAGATAAGTTGCAGAGAATTCACTTTGCAGTATAGAGCTCATGGAGTATAGGCCACATGTTCTGTCTTAGTGTGCTGTTTGTTAAGCCTTCTGACATGTCATGTTGTTGGAGAGTGGGAAAAATATCTGGCAGTTCTGAAAAAAATTATCACCCTTCAGATATTCCCAAATTTGGAACTATAATTTTCAATGCAACTCAGCTTCACACTTCTGGAATGCATCTCTCTTAACCATAAAAAAGGTTCACAAAAAAAAACTAGGTGCATTGTACAGAAACTATTCCTCACCAAGTCAGCCAGAATTTCTGCTGCCAATTCCCACCTAATCTTCACTTTACTCTACGCCTCTTTTGTACTTACCTACCTTAGACAAACAGACCTAAACAAGCTCAAGGCTTGCTACAATAAAATTGCTAAGTTTGCCACTGGTGCATCTTATCTCACCCACCACTGTAGAGAACTTGACTGGCTTGAACTCTCTCAACTTCTTCTCCTGAATCAACTCTCCCTTCTCCACAAGTTAGTAAACCATCCTCTTAAAGTCCCATCCCTTCAAAACCTTCTACTGCCCTACTGCTCCACTAGACCTTTACGCCCCAGCAGCAAAAATCTACTTCTATTGACCCAACCCAAGAACTCAGCAGGAGAAGCACTATTCTCGTGCATCATATCCAGGATGTTCATCGTGCATACAGCTGCAGTAATCACAGATGGGTTCTCCGCCGTCAGGCGGTCCCTCAGTCGGCCGAATTCCAAAGTCTAGGTCCGGCGTTGGTTGTAGTCGCTTTCTCTCCTGACGTCAATGAGGCCGGAGTATATAAGACACAGCCAACGCCATGTTCTTCAGCCTTTTTTGCCGCGCGGTGCCCGAAGCAGAAGCAGTTCGCAAGTGCCGGTCGGCCAGCTCCTGAATTACGGAAATATTGGAAACCGAAGTCTTCATTAAAGCTAAGTACCCGTTGAAACTTTTCTTGCCTCAGACCGATGTCAGAAAAAGTTAATAATTGTATTTCTTGTGGGAAGCAAATACCGCATAAGGATTTCCATTCCCTCTGCATACCTTGTTTAGGCCCAGACCACGACGTCTCGGGCTGTCGCTTTTGCGCTACCTTCAATAAACGCACTATTAAGTGCCGGGCGGAGTTCGCCCAACACTATTTTGGTAAAGTCTTTGATTATAAAATGTCGTCGGACACTCCGACTACCGTTTTGTCCAAAAAACACAAGGACAAGGACCGACACGCGAGGCCCGCGGTCCCCGCCGACACCACGCCAAAACAGGCTACACGTGGTCCGGTTCTCAGCGAGACGCCTTTGCAGTTCCTGACTACCGACGACAATCCTTTGGCGGTGTCCTCTGTACCCGAGACCGCTGGGACCTCAGCCCTTTCACAGACTACAACCACCGAAGCCTTTGCTAATGTTGAGCATACTAATGTGGACAGGTCCACTTCCACCCATGGTGTCTTTAGACCCTCATCTTCTTTTTCTATTAAGGCCTTTACTAAATCCAAAGCAGCCAGGCATCCCAAGAGGCCTGTTGCACAAGGCCCATCTCCAGGTCCCATGCCTAAAAAAACAGATGCTTAAAATGGCTGAGGATTTAATTACTCTTGTCAGGGGTTCTCAACCCCTTCCAGACAAGAGACCCAGAGTGGAGGAAGATTCTCCCTCTTCTGATCAGGGATCCATTTTATCAGAACATTCTGATGTAGAGGAACACTCTTACTCCCCTTTTGAGGATTCGGATGCAGAGCAGTCCATTCCTTCTGTATCTCCTTCTGAGGATTTTTCCTTTGGGGAAACCTTGCACACTTTGAGGGAACACTTCCATTGGGAAGGCCAAGACATTTCAGATTCCAAGAAAAGACTTAGGGAATTTCTTTTGTTACCTCAACACAGACCTCTGGCGATACCCCCTGTTTTGGACATACTGGATGATGTTTATTCGGAGGCTTGCCTTAACCCGGATTCTCTGCCTCCTGCACCAGTCAAACCTGATAGGTACTACAGAGTCAAGAAACACTACGTCTCGCACGTACAGCTTGCACGGCCAAACCAAAATAGAAAAAACACAGACGGCCAGCATATGTAGTCCAACGCTTTATTGGGTACAAAGGCAAGAACATAAAAATGTCCCAACCATAACTACAACCTCAAACCGGTTTCGGCAATATGCCTTCTTCAGTGAGAATAAAACAGCAGAAACATAAGCATCATAATTATTTAAATCCTACATCAGTCAACCTTAGCCAATGGTATCCACCAACCCCTTTAATACATATTCATGAGCCCAAACAAGCTGACAAGTGCTTATACAATCATATATATATAAAAAATACAAAATCTATTTATAAATATAAATATAGATAACATGAGTGCATGTCTAGAGGTAATGATAATCAAAACATGACCAGAAAAACTTAATAACAATATTATATAAAGGCCATGTAAACATGATTCAACCCAGTCTAAGCACTGTATACTACCCATAGAACAATCTATACACCATTCAAAAAAACATTCCAATCACTCCATATAACCATGTATATACATATACATATGTAAGTACCATGTTGAAAGGGAAAACCACATAAATACACATCAATTATATATAATATATTAATTGAAATAGAACTCATTTGTATCATGAAAATAAATGGAGCCTCTCATAGCTATGTTCCAATAGGACAAAATGCTAAATGAAAAATTATTCATTATAAATGGTCATTAATACCAGGAGAGAACAAAGCTCCAAGATGAATAATCCAATATTTTTCTTTAAAACTTAATGCATTCTGCCATCCCTGTTGATGGCTTCTATCTCCTATAATCCTGTCAATGACAGTGAACATGAACTTGGCTGAAGGATGTTTTAGTGTATGTTGAAACAATGCATTAGTCGGCTTTTTGTTTCGTATATCACTTCTATGTTCCCCTATTCTAATACGTAATGAACGTGAGGTTTTGCCTACATAAAAGGCTGAACACTGGCATGTCGCTAAGTATATCACCCAACTACTAGAACAATTTCCAAAAATTCTTAGGTCATACACTTTACTAGTGTTGGCACTAGTGAATTGTTTAGTTTTGTTTACTTGAATACATGATATACAATGCCCACATGGAAAGGTGCCCAATAGTTCATCCCCCATGATGGTGAGCTGTTTATATTGGGCTCCTCCACTATCCTGATGTTTATAGTGTGCAAAAAGAGAGCCCAATGTTCTGCCCCTTCTATAAGAAAATTGGCATTTGTCACCCAAATTCTCTCTCAAGAAATCATTGGCCAATAAAATATTCCAATTGTCACTGAGAACCTTTCTGATAACCTGATGATTCCTCCCATATGTAGTTATAAATCTCAAAGCAGAATCATGCCTAATAGGTGAATGGTCCCTATATTCCAGCAGTTGACTTCTCTGCTGTTGACCCGACCAATTCCTGGCAGATAAAATGTCAAATGGACGATATCCCCTTTCTAGAAATCTATTAGTTAAATCAATAGTGGCATCCTGATAGTCCCTGGCAGAGGAACTGATGCGTTTGATCCTCAAAAATTGGGATTTGGGAATATTCCGGACGGTGTGGCGTGGATGTATACTCGATGCATGGAGTAATGTATTATATTGTGGGTATTTGCGGTGGATTTTAGTACCAAGAGTATTATCAGTGTTTCTATACACAGTAACATCAAGGAAATCAATCTGATTCAAGTTGGATGTAACCGTAAACTCAATTCCCCATACGTTACTGTTAAGATATTCCACAAATTCACGCAAATACCCCAAATCCGCACGCCACACCATCCAGCAATCGTCCAAATACCTGCGCCATATGTCCATTTCCACCATGTAGATATTGTGTGATGGATTATAAATAAGGCATTCCTCCAGGTAGGCCATAAACAGATCAGCATAAATGGGTGCAAAAGAAGCTCCCATGGCCGTTCCCTGGAGTTGCCAGTAACATTCCCCTTGAAAATACAGAATGTTTTTATTAAGTACATGTTCGGACATACAGATAATTAATGTGTTGAAACCTGGTGGGTATAGATCGGCTTTCTCTAACCAAAACTGTAAAGCTTGCAAGCCTGCCCAATGTGGTATGCTGGTGTAAAGGGACCTAACATCCAGTGTGCACAATAACCACTGTGATTCAATTTGTGTATCCTGGATAATTTGTAAGAATTGTGTAGTGTCTTGGATCCTGGCGCTCACGTGTTTCAATAAAGGTTTTAACTGCTGAGGTAAAAATACCGATAGTGGTTCCGTAAGTGAGCCATGCCCTGAAACAATCGGTCTACCAGGTGGAGATGTAAGAGATTTGTGTATTTTAGGAAGCAAGTATAGTATTTGTTTAGATGGATCAGTAACTGTTAAATGTTGGGCTACACTGCGGGAGATAATACCCTCCTCAACCGCTCTGTCGATAAAGGTATCAATTTCTTTTTTGAACTGAGGTGTGGGATCTATACCCATAGACATATAACATCTATTGTCGGATAACTGCCGAAGACCTTCCTGAATATAATAATCCATATCCAAAATGACCACCGCTCCACCCTTATCAGCTTGAAGTATAACAATCTTGTTATTTTCTTTTAATTCCATCAAAGCCTTCTTTTCAATAGGATTAATATTATCTTGCAGAATTTGAGATTCAAAAGGTGGAAAGTGGAGATCCCCAAGTACTGCTTGTTGAAATGTAGCTACATACTTATTCATAGGGGGCTGAAATGTAGATTTATGAAATCTAAATTCAGTAGATCTTTGAGCATTAACTCTATTTGGATCTGAAAAAAATATCTTTAAATTAAGGCATCGACAAAAATCTAACACATCTACTGCAGTTTGATATTGATCACAAAAGAAACTGGGTACAAATCCCAACCCTTTATTCAAAAGTCTTTGTTGGTCCGCAGTTAGCACAGTATTAGAAAGATTAAGAACATTATTACATTCTGTATCCCTTATTTCAACAGAACTTGAATCAAACCATCTATTGAATCCGTGCCTATACCTGTTGGTATGTTTGCGCCCCCCTCTGTGTTTGCCCCTTCTAAAGGGATAGCAGCATTGGTTCGTTTCTTGGCAGGTGATTCTACAGATGGAGTACCTTTACTATCTGTAAGAGAGGACTCATCACCCGAGGTACTATTATAGGACCTGTCACTATGCTTTAAAATAGACCAAGGCCTTTTTCTTGTCCCCCCCCCTGTTCACACCTGGACTAACATCCTTAAATCTTACTGATCTTTGTATTTCAAAAGGTCGTCCTCTACTATAGTCCAAAACGTCCCTGTTGAATTTCTTAACCTTTCTGTCCTTAGTTATCTTATCATAAGTTGTTAATTCTTTGGACAATTTGGTTACCATACTTTCATAGTTAGTGGAAGATTCAAATTTCTTACATTCAATACTTAAATTCTTAACTTCCGAAATATTATTGTCAATGGCCCTTTCATAATAAGAAGCCAGTATCCTGACAAAGGCCATAGAACCATCTTGTACCGCTTGATTCCATTCATCGGTCAACCTCTGTTCAGATCTGCTGACCATTGGTTTTAGTCTGATACGGAGACCCCTGGGAACCAAATTTTTGTGCAAATACGCCTTGAATAACCTCAGATGCCAAATATTAGCCCGTAGCCCTTTAAGGCCCTTTTCCAAATTTAAGAACACTGTTTCACATCCATCTTGTATATTGATATTACTAACATTGGAGTTGCTGCTTGGGATAGAATCCTGCCCAAATACTTTTATATCCTCCCGATCAGCACACAACCCTTCAAGAATGCTATCCAGGTCCATAATATTAGTGAGGGTATACCAAATAGTCCAAAGAATGAATTTGGCACCAAAATGAATTTCTATAAAGTAACCAGGACAAAAAGATTAATAAATCCCTAGAGTAAACCAAGTGAAAAACATAGCTTAATGATAAGGCCCCACTATTATAAATCACAAAGACAGGGCATACAAACTGCCCAGATATAAATCTCCAACCACGTCGAATGCTGTGTTTGCAAATTCCACACTATATATAGCAAAATTAGCCACCCGGCCAAAAAACAATGCGTTATACCATATTACTAAACAATTTACTGAACAAATGCCAGATGTATATTCATATATCTTATAGTTGACATATATAAGCCCAAATAAACCTCTAATGACCAAAAGACCATTAGAATCTCAATATTCCTTGTATCAGTGAATCAAAATAGTGCCGTCTGATCCTATTACATCTAGTATGTGTAGTTAAATGTATTTAGGAGTCCGTTAGGCTATTGTTGAACAATGGGTTAGAACCAACACAGGTAGAGCTCAGGATCCTGTTAGATATACATTAGTGTAACAAAGCTATTTATCCAAAAACATATAGGCAAAGTACAAAGGCCTGATAGTAGTTGTGATATTTTAGTAGACCAAAATGGTAATGGCCCAGTTACAAAATGACTATCACCAGCCAACCTCTCAATAATCATCTGCAAAAATAGTTCAAACATACACCGATGGTATTAGGTCAACCTCGGATTTGTTAATCACATAGAAAGCAATAAAACAATCAGCTAGATTAATATACAGGCTAGTGAATATTCCAAAAAATGAAAATATTACATAGTATACATACTGTTTTAAATTCTGGTCACATATCAATCCCCAAATGCACCTATAAATCCCCCTTGAGTACACCTTAGACCATTAAATAATGGAAAACTTGCTTTGAATACGTTAAGGATGTTGTTAGCATTCTAATGCATCTCAAGGACTCAAAAAATGTATAATTAAATAACATTCAGAGTCATAAATGATTTTACACCATCCACTCACAATATCTCGGTCTACATATCAAAATAACTTCCCAAGATTAAAATATCTCAGTACCCATGAAACAAAGGCGAGGTAGACATAGGTTTAAAAAAACCTAAATTAACATTCGAAAATGCTGTCCATCATAATACCAAACAACTGTTTACACCATTAATATTGACCCTGTATTGTACAAAAATATATAAGAATGATCTGTGGTTTAATCAAAAACAACCCTACTGTGCCCCTGACATATACATATATCGCTGAAATTGTAAAGCATACCTAACAACATCCCATAGTTTTTAAATATTCATCAGTATATCCAAAAAGGAAATTTACATACATATAATTGCAAACAGGAAAATCATATACAGTATATAATATGTCTAAAATGTCCAAGTCCCCCAAACGAACCATGGGTGGGTCCCGTAGATATCTTGTAAATAGTTCCACGACACTTCATATAGGCCCAAAAAAACGTAGCTTTTGAAAATATATGGTGACCCACAATTATAGTTCTCCACTACTGAGGTACTGCCACAATTACAGTTCTCCACTACTGAGGTACTGCCAAAATATATTCCAAAAGGAGATTTCCAATTACCACATATGTCCTTCGAAAAGTCTGTCCGAACGAACCAAGCCACCAAGTGTAATGAAACCACCAGTACCTTTACGACGCTGTTAAACATTTCATCCGAAAGCACCAACAGCCAAAAACATACCAAAGGAAAAAAAGAAGAAAAAAAAGCGTAGATAAATCCACAGCAAAGCGACTGATGAAATAACTGAATAACCCTGGTAAGGAGTCCTCTCCTACCGATAGCGAAGGCTAGACGCCAACAGCGAGAACCAACACGAACCAAAAAACACTACGTCTCGCACGTACAGCTTGCACGGCCAAACCAAAATAGAAAAAACACAGACGGCCAGCATATGTAGTCCAACGCTTTATTGGGTACAAAGGCAAGAACATAAAAATGTCCCAACCATAACTACAACCTCAAACCGGTTTCGGCAATATGCCTTCTTCAGTGAGAATAAAACAGCAGAAACATAAGCATCATAATTATTTAAATCCTACATCAGTCAACCTTAGCCAATGGTATCCACCAACCCCTTTAATACATATTCATGAGCCCAAACAAGCTGACAAGTGCTTATACAATCATATATATATAAAAAATATAAAATCTATTTATAAATATAAATATAGATAACATGAGTGCATGTCTAGAGGTAATGATAATCAAAACATGACCAGAAAAACTTAATAACAATATTATATAAAGGCCATGTAAACATGATTCAACCCAGTCTAAGCACTGTATACTACCCATAGAACAATCTATACACCATTCAAAAAAACATTCCAATCACTCCATATAACCATATATATACATATACATATGTATATTACTACAGAGTACCTAACTCTCGCCAATTTCTCTTCAAAAGCCATAATGCTGACCCTGAAACCATTTCACAAGGCCCCAAGGGGTTGAAGGCCTCCACTGCCAAGTATCCACTTCCTGCAGAAAGAGAGTCAAGATCTTTAGAAAGGTGGGGAAAAAAGGTATATACCTCGGCCACCCTAGCCATGAGGGCCTTAAATTGTCAGTTTCATATGCTTAAATATCAACAGTTCCTGTTATCACAATTAAGGAATAAAATGTCTCAACCTGAACAACCAGATTTGAAGGAGTTACAGGATATGATGCATAGTGCAGAGCAAGTGGGTAAACACACCTTACAATGTGGTTATGATGCCCTAGAGGCCTCAAGTAGAGCGGCTGCTACAGGATCAGTCATTCGCAGACATGCCTGGCTTAGGGAACAAAATTTGCCTGATCATGTCAAAGCTAAACTTCTAGATGCTTCTTTACAAAAGGATGCGCTGTTTGGTACTAATGCTGAGGAGATATTACGGAAAATGGAAGAAAAAGCCAAATCTATGCAAACTGTCAAAGCCTTTTTACAGGTCCAACCACCACGTTTTAGCAGAAATTGGCCTTCAAAAAACTGGTCCTTTCCAGCCACTGACAAGCCCCAAAGAGGTAGATACAGACGCACAAGGGGCAGAGGGCAATCACAAGGATCATATAGAGGCCGACAATGGCAAACTCCAGCACCAAGAGGTGACGAAGACAGTGCACAACAATACAGGAAGCAAACCCAGTGACTCCCTCATTTCCATGCCAAGCATGTCTCAGCTGGCAGCAACTTTGGGAGGAAAGCTAGCATTATTTGCAAGCAATTGGCATATTGTCACAACAGACAAATGGATCCTGACCTTGAGTAGCATCTTACCCTCACCAAGAATGATGCCACAATATGAAGACAAGATGATCAATTTCAACAATTGGCTTAAGTGTTGGTGTCATTCAAAGGGGATCCAATGCCTGTCAGCCTGGGTTGACATGCTCGACAAGCCACGATGCTTCGCTAGGGACGGCTTGCACCTGTCACCCCTGGGCTTTCGGATATTGGCAAAGGCTCTTGCTACCCCCATAGGGCCTTTTTTAGGCAAGGCTCAAAAGACAAACCCACCTCCATAGGTATCACAAGGGATAAGAAATGCTACTCAACGCCAGAAGTCTAAACCTCAAGATGCACGCACTCGAAACTCTCCTTAGCATGGAGAACATCGATATCTGTGCAGTAACAGAAACCTAGTTCAAGGCTCCCGAGAGCACCCCAGCACTACCAGGTTATACCTCATACCATGCTTTTCGGCCCCAAAACTTGGACCGAACCACAAAAGGAGGGGGAGTATCAATATTCGTCAAAGATACCCACACCTCCAGGTTGGTAGCACAGCACGAAGCATCTGAGACTATCCATGTGCAACTAACTGTGGGTAAAACTGCCTTCCAGTTTATAGCCTGCTACAGACCACCCTCCCAAACACAGGAACCCCACTTGGCCTTCCTGAGAATACTGGAAAATATGAAGGTCTCTCCAAACACCATTATATTGGACGACTTCAACTACCCAAACATAGACTGGGAGCATTACTCTAGCTCCAACACCCTAGCCCAAAGGTTCCTAGAATTTATAAACTCAAATGCTATGGAACAACTTGTTACCACTCCCACAAGAGGGGAAAACATACTGGACCTGATCATCACCAACATGGGGACACTATGCTCCAGAGCAGAAGTGTATCCCTCACTGGTAAGATCAGACCATAAACTAATCTCACTGGATATTCACATCCCGACCCCACCCCCTGCCCAGAAAACCACAGTGAAAAACTTCTCTAAAGCAAGTTTCACACGCCTCAAAACCGAGGCAAAATCCTTCAAAGCCCCCGGGCCTGTGAAAAATACGGACCAGACCGCAGAATCCTTTATAAACGCATTCTATGAACACCCTCAGGAATGCATGGATCATGCAATCCCAAATAAAACCAAGACCCAATCCTCCAAAGGCAGACGTCCTGTCTGGTGGACCCCAGCCATAAACAAACTATACAATAGAAGGAGGAAGCTACAACATGATAGAGCAAAATCCCAAAAAGGGAAGGCATCTCTGATCAGTATTAGCAAAAAACTACGGGCACTCATAAAATCGTCTAAGGCCAGCTTCGAGAGAAAAATTGCACAGGACACTAAGGATAATCACAAGGCTTTCTTTAGTTATGTTAGGAACCTGGGTGGGAATTCCCAGATATGCTCAGAATTAGTCCAAAATGACAAAAAATACACCGAGCCCACAGACGTTGCCAACATCCTAGCTGACAGGTTCAGTGCAAACTTTTCCCTCCTCTCCCCACCAAAAGGGCAAATATCTATCCCAACAAAGTGCTGCCCCCCTGACATCTCAGATGCTCAGGTAAGAGCCCCCTCTCCAAAGCAAAAAACACAGCATCAATGGGACCAGATGGTGTCCCGGGCTGCGTCCTACATGAACTCCAAGAAGAGCTAAACCCAAACATAAAACTACTGTTCAATCTTAGCCTTACTACAGGATATGTACCCACAGAGTGGCGTACAGCAACAGTGGTCCCTCTCCACAAAGGTGGTGCCTCAATGGATCCTGGAAACTATCGCCCCATAAGCCTGACTAGCTTGGTCTGCAAAGCTATGGAAAGGATCATCATGGACCTCATAAATAAAGATATTGGGGACCTACAGACACTGGATCCTACCCAGTTTGGCTTTGTTAAGGGCAGATCCTGCCTCTTAAACCTGGTCGATTTCTTTGAAACAGTCACCAAGGCCATTGATGAGGGGAAGGTGGTCCTCACAGCCTACCTGGACCTCGCAAAAGCCTTCGATACAATACCCCACTCTGGCATTATAGATAAGCTCACCAGCTTAAATATAAACCCCTATGTCACTAGATGGGTTGCAAACTGACTCAAGGACAGAACCCACATGGTTAGAATTGCTGGAGCCATGTCAGACTCCAAACCAGTTACAAGTGGCGTCCCACAAGGCTCAGTCCTGGGACCTCTCTTGTTCAGTATATATTTCTCGGTGGTACAGGCCAACACGGAAGGACTGTGCCTGACCAGGTTCGCAGATGACTGCAAACTGGGCGCCATAATCAACTCTCCAGCCGACACAAGCATCCTCCAAAAGGGCATCATAGAAACAGACAACTGGTGCCAGAGCCATGGCCTCAAGCTAAACGCCAAAAAGTGTATAGTCATCCCCTTTGGCAAAATCAAAGTGCCCACAAATTAAGTACAGAAGAAGTCATTAGGGACCTGGGGACCCAAGTTGATAGCAATCTCTCATTTGACAACCACGTGGCCAAAGTGGTTAGAAAAACATTTTATATAGCCCACCTAATCATGAAGGGATTCACATCTAGATCAGGGGAGGTCATCGTACCTCTTTACTCATCCCTCATCAGGCCCATAATTGAGTACAATGCCCCTTTTGGGATGTACCTTACCAGATACCTGCAGCAACTGGAAAGACCCCAAAAGTACCTCACCAAGAGGATCAAAGGGCTCAAACAGATGCCATATGCTGCCGGTTAAAGAAACTCCAGCTCTACTCAGTGGCATACCGCCTGCTCAGAGGCAATCTGTGCCTGACGTATAAAGCCATGTCCAAACCCGAATTAATGGACATGCTGCACCTCAGAAAATCAAAATCCCATCGAGCTACGCTCGAGAGACTTGAACCTCAGCACTGAAATAAATAGGACATGCTGGAGGGACAGATTCATAACCCAGAGGCTCCCTTCACTCTGGAATAAAATCCCAGTCCAGGTTAGGCAGAGTCCCACATTGACTCTCTTCAAGAGGAATCTTGATGAGTGGATGGGAGATTGTAGGTTTACCCCGGCTATCACTTCTGTGTCACTGTTAGACAGAGGCACAGTATACTAACCTCAAAAAAAGGCATAGCAAAATTAATTTAAAATGGGTGGCGAAAGCCAAACACACTCTGGCTAGGCTTATAAATGCCCTAGGGCAGATAGCCTAGTATGAACCTATGAACCTATAAACAGAGGCTACAAATTTCAATTTCACACTCTTCCAAAAAAGAGAGGCATGCCAAACCTGCCACAAAATCAAAGGGCAGAGGCACAACTGCAAATTTCAAAGCTCATAACCATGAGAGCTATTCAAGAGGTATCTACTCACGAACAAGGTCAAGGTTTTTATTCAAGACTTTTTCTGGTACCAAGGAAAGGAACCGACTGGAGACCCATTTTGGACTTATCCATCCTAAACACATTTCTACTCGTACCAAAATTCAAGATGCTCACATTACAGCAGCTTCTTCCCATGCTGGGCAAGGAGTTTTGGCTGGTAACATTGGACCTCAAGGAGGCATACCTGCATGTCCCAATCAGACAAAGCTGCAGAAGATACCTCAGATTTCTTGCAGGTTCAATCCACTATCAATTCTCTGCATTGCCCTTTGGCTTATCTACTGCGCCCAGAGTATTCACAAAGTGCCTGGCATCAGTGATCGCCTACTGCAGACTTCAAGGGATTCAAATTTACCCTTATCTGGACGACTGCCTGATCCAAGCGGACAGCAAGCACATACTTCTGGAACATCTGGCATATGTGACACGGTTACTGCTTTCTCTGGGATACACAATCAACAAAGAGAAATCAAGGCTAACACCATCTCAGAAAATAACTTTCCTGGGTGCCAACTTGGACACAAACACCCAGATGGCCTACCTTACGCCAGAAAAACAGGGGCAACTATCTCAGTACTTCAAAATACTAGCAAAAAGTACCAGGCTTACTGCAAGGAAAATCATGCAGGCTCTGGGATTCATGGCATCTTGCATTCTTTTAATCCCATGTGCAAAGCTGCATATGAGGAAACTTCAATGGTACCTAAAAAACCTATGGTCTCAACACAGTCACAGTTTGGAAACAATAATGCCAATAATCCCATGTCTGCAAAAGGAATTTCTATGGTGGGCCCAAGCATGTCAAGCAAACAGGCCTCCCATTCTGCAAGCCTCAAGCAAAGCAAGTCATCACAACAGACGCCTCAGATTACGCCTGGGGGGCGCACATGACGGACAGGTGCATTCAGGGCAAATGGTCCCAAAAGGAAAAGCACCTTCACATCAATCAAAAAGAAATGCTAGCAGTAATAAATGCAATTACAGCTTTCAAGGACTTCCTGCATCCAGGACACTTACTGATAAGAACAGACAACACCACAGTAATGTGGTACATAAACAAACAAGGAGGAACACATTCATACCCCTTGTGCAGACTAGCCATGACTCTTTGGAACTTGGCTCTGGAATGGCAAATCGAACTTCAAGCACAGTTCTTGCCAGGATTGGAAAACACACTGGCAGACAATCTAAGCAGAAATATGACAGATCCACACGAATGGCAGTTACATCCTCAGGTGTTTACAGAAATAATCCAAGCGTGGGGGAGGCCAGACATAGATCTTTTTGCCTCCCACAGGAATCATCAATTGGAAAAGTTTTGTTCGAGGACCTTTCATCCAAAGGCCTGGAGAGTGGACACCCTTTCATTCAGTTGGACAGCATGGACGGTTTACGCATTCCCACCTCTGCCTCTTCTGCCCAAGGTGCTTTTGAAAGCAAGAGCAGACAGACCGAAGATGATACTGATTGCTCCAGATTGGCCAAGGCAACACTGGTACCCACTCCTGAGGAGCCTAACACATACTCCTCCCTGGTCCCTGCCTCTAATGCCTCTTCTGCTGACTCAGCACAGCTACAAAACTCTTCACAGTCAGCTGAAAACACTCAATCTCGCTGCATGGAAAATTCCTTAACACCACAACAGACCCTACTCTCCAAGGAGGTGCAGGGTGTCATTTTGGAGGCCAGAAGGCCATCTACTAGAAAAGCTTACTCCGCAAAATGGAAGCGGTTTTGCTCTTGGAATGAGAAAAGAAGCCAGGACCCTAAAAAACTGAACTTGCCTCAGGTATTACAGTGTCTAGCTGAGCTGCTGAACAGTGGACTTTCATTTTCTTCCATAAAAATCCATGCCTCATCCATATCTGCAGAATTCAACACTGATCCTCCTTTTTTTTCCTCACCCACTCTTACGACAGTTCCTCAGAGGGGCTAAGAATATAAGACCACCAAGGAAACAACCTATACCAGCCTGGGATCTTAAATACATACTAGAAAAATTAACATTGCCTCCTTTTGAACCAGCTGCCTCAACAGATTTGCAATATTTGTCCTGGAAAACAGCCTTCCTTCTGGCTATCACTTCAGCTCGTAGAGTTTCGGAACTACAGGCCCTCATGGCAGTGCAGCCCTTTCTCACCTTCCATCAGGACAGGGTTTCCCTTCGTACCAACCCATCATTTATGCCTAAAGTTGTATCCAGGGTAGCTTTAAATCAAGCCATACACCTTCCTACCTTTTACCCCAATCCTCAAAACAAAGGGGAAAGGCTGCTACATTCTTTAGACATCCATAGGCAGCTACGTTACTATTTGGACAGAAGAAAGTCCTTCAGGAAATTGTGTCCTATGCTGTAGGGGCTCAAGGGAAGCCAGTCTCCAAGCAGACTATATCAAAGTGGATAGGCCACTGCATACGGTATTGTTATTCCTATCATGGGAAATCTGTTCCTACAGGTATCAGATCACACTCCACCAGGGCCACAGCTACCTCTACAGCCTTTCTCAGAGGAGTTCCTACCAAAGATATTTTGGAGGCAGCCACTTGGAGTTCTGTACACTAGAGCAAGTGACTTAAACACTAGAGCACAAACCTTAAAGCCTTAGCGGATATAATAGACGTGCTGAGGGAGATTTATCACCACTCAGAGAGACTCCTGTATGCTGGAATAAAAAATCGGTCCATGTGAGCAGAGCACCTCGCTGACTCTGTTCAAGAGAAATCAGACCTGTGGATGGGAGATCGAGGGTTTTGGGAATCATCTCTGGGTCACTGCTGGACAGTGCATAACAAAACTAATGCATATGGTTTTTTTCATATAAGGTGGCGTAAGCCACAATAATTTAGCTGGCTTAATAAATAAGGGGCAGCAAGCCTAGTATGCATAACCTATGTACATACCTTCACAAAACACTACCACCTACCTTTATATTCCAGAACTAGAGCAGGCTTTGCCACTGCTGTATTGCAGGGCATTCTGGCTCAACCCAGTTCCTCCTAGTACCAACCACCCTGTGCGTAGCTTTGGGACTCTACCCATCTGTGATTACTGCAGCTGTATGCACGATGAACATAGTACAGTTTTGTACCTACCATAAATGTAGATGTTCGAGTGCTAATACAGCTGCAGTACAGTTCCTCCCTCCTTCCCCACTTGGTAAAGGCATGGGGCCTAACAACCTCTTCATACAACCTGACTGGGTTATCCTTCTATGGTTTATTTGCTTGCAACTACTGATTTTGGATTATATTGCATTGCTTGTATATATATATATATATATATATATATATATATATATATATATATATACATAATTTATGTATTGCCTTCCTTCTGGGGGCACCTGACATCTGGGGCAAGAAAGACTGAAGAACATGGCGTCGGCTGTGTCTTATATACTCCGGCCTCATTGACGTCAGGAGAGAAAGCGACTACAACCGACGCCGGACCTAGACTTTGGAATTCGGCCGACCGAGGGACCGCCTGACGGCAGAGAACCCATCTGTGATTACTGCAGGTGTATTAGCACTCGAACATCTACATTTATGGTAGGTACAAAACTGTACTTTATGGAACAATCTCCTCCATCTATAACCACACTACCTTCTTGCAATCACTTCAAGACTGCACTAAAAACGCACAAAGTCTCTGCTTATGTCCATGCACCAATCCCGACTAGTAACCCTCCACTTACCTCCCCTAGCCACCGTGCCTCACACCGTTTGATCGTTGCATTCCTTCCTCTGCAGGCGCTGGCTCACCCTTTACACTCCCCTTCCCTCCTCACTCAATCTCTCAGACCTGTTATAACATGCTTAACTACCTCACTTCATCTCAACTCCAAATACATATCCAGCTGACCTTACACCTAGCTTCCTCTCACTACCACATATACTACTCACTCAGTCTCCTGTCTTACTCCTCTATCTTCCCCTTCCATCCCATTAGCCCTTCTAGCTTGTTCCACCTTCATGTGGAGCTTCTACTTTATATCTGCTTGAGTTTAGTGCAATATTTGTATATAAGATTTAGGTATATGAGTTTAGAACAGTATCCGTTTCAGCTTAGTACTATCTGTGTATACATCCTACCTGTATTCCTAGCCTTTAGCTAGATATTGGTATATCTGTTCATTATATCTAATGTTTGCTGCAGTATGTATTATTTGCTACTGTATGTATATTCAATTGTTCATGTACTCTGCTGCTCATTTATTGTTCTGTGGATCTTTTCTCCCCGGGCCTCCACTGAAAAAGGACCTGTGTCTAGTTGGAATTTCCTGGTAAACAAATGTAAATAAATAAATAATAAATTGTTTAGAAGCTTTGGATGACGGCATTTATTTCCTACTGCAAGTGGAATAGCTGAAAAAACTGAAGAAATTAACAGCAGTACAGACAGCATACTCCAGTAATCCCAAATTGTTTTGGTCTACTGTAAAGATTCTCCCAACGCCAGCTACCAAGGCCACCACTAACCCTCTTCCAAAGGAAACTAATGCTACCATAGCAGGCTCATTGAGCACCTTATAGCTACAGCCTATAGCATAAGCCAAAATAATATGCATACACCTCCTGTCATTTGAAACTACAAGTAAGTATCTTCAGTTAGGAACAAATGGAATAAGTGGGTCTATATTACGATGTCAAAAGACAAGTCCACCGAGCATGTCTTTATCAACACGTAAATATCGACCTTTTGAAATGCCGAACAGCCAATTCATCAAATTTTTTTCCCAGGAAAAAAAATTGTTTGGCCGTCATCGGGGATTTGCCCTTTTCCCCAGTGTTGTGCAATCTCAGAGATGGTATATTTAGTTAGAGAGGTGTGGGGGACAGAGCCCCCCACTATGTAGGGTTTGAAAGTTTGTTTTTTGTGTACGGCTAAGCAATTTTTTTCCCCTGGGAAAAAAAATTCACTGAAGTGGCCATTCAGCATTTCAAAAGTTTGATATTTATGTTTCGATAAAGGCATGTTCGGTGAACTCGTCTTTCGACATCGTAATGTAGACCTTGAGTAAGCTACCTGGTATACACACTGCAGCCATTTCTGCCAGCCTTCCTGTGCAGCCCCCATCCTTTTGTGAAACCATTTCTAAAAGGTATCCTTCACCTCATACCACCCAGCAGAGCTTATTCTCCATTCTGGAACCTCAGCTCTGTTGTAGAAAAGCTTATTCTGCTTCCTTTTGAGCCTGCAGCCAAGGCTGGCATAAAAGTTCTGTTGCAGAAAACGGCCTTTGTAATGGGTATTACCTTTGCTAGGAGGGTGTCAGAACTTCAGGCCCTTATGTGCATTGATCCTTTTCTGACCTTTCACCAAGACAGAGTTTCTGTCAGGAATAATCCTCCTTCATGCCTAAAGTGGACACCTGAAGTGTCTTAAACCAGTGTATACATCCTCCTGCCTTTATTCCTGGGAGGAGTGGATCATTGTTCATTAGATGTACACAGACAGCTCCAGTTCTGCCTTGACAGGACAAAGACCTGTAGGAAAAGCGGCCTACAAGAAAGGAAGTCCCATCAGCAAACAAGCCATGTTGAAATGGATTTCTAGCTGCATCTCCTTTTGCTACCATCGCCATGGAAAACAGATCTCTGATAACATTAGGACATATTCTGCCAAGGCTTACAGCTATTACTTATGGTTTCTTGAGAGAGGATCCCACCAGAAAAAAAAATTGGAGGTTGCCACATTTTCCTGTGTCCATACCTTTACTAAATAATACAACACTACAGCTTGTCTGCATTTTCCAGCACTAGATTTGCATGCTAGCCTCAGCTTGCTTAGTTTCCAACTTTCCCCTTTATAGCTTTGGAAGTCTTACTGTTCATTGGTAGGTACTAGGCTGTCTGCCCTGGGGCCTATATAAGCCTAGCCAAAATGGTTCCCTGGCTTTCTCCACCCAAGAAAATAATTTTCCTGTGCCCCTGTCAAGCAGTACCGCAGAAGTGTTCCTGGGCAGTCATCAAGATTTTTCTTAGAGGGCCAATGAGGAGCTTTGCTTGACATGAATGGGTAGTTTGTTCCAGACTATGGGAAGTCTCTGGGACAGGAATCTATCCCTCCAGCATGTTCTGTTTATTGTGGTGACAAGGTTTAGGTCCCTGGAGCGTGTGGTTCAGAGAGATTGGGATTTCTTTAAGTGTAGCATGTCCAACAGCTCTGGGTTTGATATAACTTTGTATATTAGGCAGAGATCACCTCTGAGTAGGCGATATGTGACTTGAGTAGAGCTGAAGTTTTTAATACAGTTGTATCTACTTACAGTAAATGTAAGATGTTTCGGTGTCTGTACTGTTGCAGTAGGTTTTCACTCCCTCCTTCCCATTTGTGAACCCTTGTGGTTATTGTTGGCACCCTGTTCATAACTCTCTTTCCGACCTCTCCCTTCCTTCTTCCAAGTCTATAGGCTACTACTTCATGAACACATTGTGGATTTTTTTGTGTACCTCCTGCTTCTGGCCTGGACTTTTGGGCTCTTTTGGGAGGAAGAAAGACGAGAATAAATGGCACTGGGTGATGGCACATATACCCAGATGTCCTGAAATCAGGTTCAGGGCATCTGCAAGTCCCAGAAGAGGGTTTTAAGTCTATTGTATTCTGGCTAGCCAAGGGCTACCATAACAAGGACAACCCATATTGTTATTATTGTAAAAGTGAAAACACTAAGTTCTACATTTATGGTAAGTAGACACAACTGTACTTTGTAATAGTCTGGTAGGTCTGTGCATATGAGAGGCTAGATGCTCTTCGTGTTTCAGTGTTGCAGTCATCACATTTGGGTTATCTGCTTGCAGTAGCCTTCATTCGGCCAGGTTATCAAAGTCTTGGGTCCTGCGTCGGTTGCTGTCTCATCTTCCATGACGTCAGGTAGTCAGGGGTATAAAGCATGCAGCCGATGCCATTACATCAGTCTTTCTTGCTGTGCGGTGCCCGAAGCAGAAGCAGTTCACAAGTGCCAGTCGGTCGACTCCTGAAATTTTCGTTTTCGAGTTTCAGAACTGAAGTCTTCAACTAAAGCTAAGTACCCTGTTGGGGAAACTTTTTCTTGCTCTAAACCGATATCAGTAAAAGTCAATAATTGTATTTCTTGTGGAAAGCAAATACCTCATAAAGATTTTCATTCGTACTGTATTCCTTGTCTAGGCCCTGACCACGATGTACCTCGCTGTCGGTTTTGTGCCTTATTTAAACCGTGAACTATTCGTCATCGGTATATTTTCACTTCTAAATATTCTGGTGCTCAGTTCAATTATCCAGATATGTCTTCGGTAAGCCACCCGACTACCCACATTCCGAAAAAACGCAAAGATAAAGACAGAGACAGGCCGCCTAGGTCCAAAGCTGCCAACAACACTTCTCCTAAGCTACTCGCCAGTTCGCCGGTACTCAGTGAGGTGCTTTCGCAGCCCCTGATGCTCATTACTGCAGATTCGCAGGCCTCTACTGAGACCCATTCGGAGCCCAGTATGCCGCCAGATGCTTCAACTGTGGAACCTGCACATGTCTCCACCTTGGATGGGTCCAGAGCCGCTGTGCAGGCACCAGCTTCTGAGGGTGTATTCAGGCCTACTGACTTGCATATTAAACCGATGCCATCTTCTTCAAGGCTTAAAACTCGAACCATGCCTAGGAAACCGATGCCCAGACAGCATGGTCAGGCCTCTATGCCTAAAAAACAAATTATCAGAATGGCTGAAGACCTTATTACTTTAATTAGGGGAAGCCAACCTTCACCCTCTAAGAGACCTAGGACTGAGTTTGCTTATGATACTTCTGACCAGGATTCTGAACTTTCTGTCTCCTCTGATGACCAGGATTTACCCTTATCTACCTATGAGGATTCTGATGCAGAAGACTCTATTCCCTTTGCTTCTCCCCCAGAGGATTTTTCTTTTGGTGAAACCTTGCATACTCTTAGGGAGCATTTTCACTGGGAAAGCCAGGATTACTCTGATTCTAAAAAGTGACTTTAGAGATTTCTTACTTCTGCCCCAACACACGCCTTTAGCTATCCCTCCTACGCTGGACATTGTTGACTATGCCTTTTCGGAATCTAGCTTGTCCCCTGACTCTTTACATCCTGCTCCCAGAAAACCTGATAAATATTACAGGGATGTTCTTCATGTTTCACTGTTGCATTCATTACATTTAAGGTAATCTGCTGGCAGGTTGCCCTCAGTCGGCCTGTATTCCAAAGCCTTGGGTCCTGCGTCGGTTGCTGTCTCCTCTTCCATGACGTCAGGTCGTCAGGGGTATAAAACATGCAGCCGATGCCATTTTCTTTAGTCTTTCTTGCCGCGCGGTGCCCGAAGCAGAAGCATTTCGCAAGTGCCGGTCAGCCGACTACTGAAATATTCGAGTTTGAGTTTCAGAACCAAAGTCTTCACTAAAGCTAAGTAACCCGTTGGGGAAACTTTTTTTTCTTGCTTTTTACTGATGTCAGAAAAAGTTAATAATTGTATTACTTGTGGGAAGCAAATGCCTCATAAGGATTTCCATTTATACTGTATTCCTTGCCTAGGCCCTGATCACAAAGTGCCTGGCTGTCGGTTTTGTGCTAGATTTAACCAACGCACTATTAAGCGTCGGTATATTTTTGCATCAAAGTATTTTGGAAGCAGATTTAACTACCTAGAAATGTCATCGGATAGCAATCTGACTACCGGAGTACATAAAAAATGCAAAGAAAAGGACAGAGAAAGGCAGTCGAGATCCAAAACCGATGAAGCTTCTCCTAAGCCAGTCACCAGTACTCAGGCACTTTCACAGCCCCTGATACCTGCTACCTTCGAGTCGCAGGCCTCTATCGACACCCATGTGGAGTCCGGCATGCCGCAAGATACTCAAGGTATTGGACCGACGGATGCATCTCCCTCAGATGGGTCCGGAGCCGCTGAGCAGGCACCAGCTTCTGAGGGTGTATTCAGACCTCAACATTTGTATATCAAACCGACGACAGCTGTAAAACCCAAGACTAAAGCAACTTCTAAAACTCAAAAACCAATGCATGAGCCACGTGCACAGGCCTCTATGCCTAAAAAAACAGATGATCAAAATGGCTGAAGACCTTATTACCTTGATCAGGGGCGCACCCATCCCCCTCCAGATAAGAGGCCTGGGCAAGACACTGATTTTGAATCTTCAGATCAGGTTTCTATTTCTTCTGATTCCTCTTCTGATCAGGAATTATCTGTACCTCCCTATGAGGACTCTGATGCTGAGGAGTCTATTCCATCTGAATCTCTTCCTGAGGATTATTTATTTGGAGAAACCTTGCATACTTTGAGGGAGCATTTTCACTGGGAGAGTCAAGACTTCTCGGAATCAAAAAAGAGGCTCAGGGATTTCCTTCTTCTCCCTCAGCACAAGCCTTTAGCCATTCCCCATTTTAGACATTGTGGATGATGTTTTTTCGGAGTCAAGCTTGACCCCTGACTCCTTACCTCCGGCTCCCAGTAAGCCTGACAGGTATTACAGGGTCCCTGACTCACATAAATTTTTATTCAGAAACTCTGCTGCTGATCCTGAAACTATTTCACAGGGTCCAAAGGGAGTTAAGGCCTCAACAGCTATAAATCCTACTCCCCCTGACAGAGATTCAAGGGCACTGGACAGATGGGGTAAAAAGGTGTATACATCTGCAACCTTGGCAATCAGGGCCTTAAACTGTCAATTTCATATGCTTAAGTACCAACAACATGTTATGAAATTGCTGAAACAGAAAATGATGTTGATTTCAGAATGTGCAGAAAATAAAGAATTGCAGGAATTATTGCATGCAGCTGAACAAGTTGGAAAGCATACTTGCAATGTGGTTTTGATTCCTTAGAGGCCTCCCGCAGGGCCGCAGGTACTGGATGTGTGATTAGGAGGCATGCCTGGTTAAAGGAACAAAATTTGCCTGATCATGTTAAAGCTAAATTGCTAGATGCACCTTTACGGCATGATTCTCTGTTTGGTATTAAGGCAGAAGAGGTTTTAAAGAAAATGGAAGACAAAGCTTAAGTCTATGCAAACTGTTAAAGACTTCTTACAAGTGCAGCCACCAAGATTCAGTAGACACTGGCCTACAGAAAATTGGTCCTTTCCTGTGTCAGACAGAGCTCAAAGGGGCAAATCCAGACTCCCTAAGGGTTCCAGATACCAGGAGCAAGATTCATATAGGTCAAAGCAATGGGGCGCTTCCACCTCCAAATCTGGAGGAGATAAAGCACAAACCTACAGAAAGCAATCCCAATGACTTCCCTCTGCCTACACCAAGCACTTATCTTTTGGCAGCACCCATAGGGGGAAAATTAGCATTTTTTGCTAAAAATTGGCAGTTAATAACCCAGGACAAGTGGGTACTAAACATCCTATCACAGGGATACAGATTTTATTTCCATACTCTGCCAATGACAAATGGTTGGCCATATCTGCCAAAATATCAATGGGCAAAGGCACAGAAACAGGTCACCTCCTTCATGGATATGGGAGTCATTCAGACAGTACCAGAACCGGAAAAAACAAAGTTTTTACTCAGTTCTGTTCCTGGTACACAGAAAGGACAAGGCCTGGCAGCCAATACTGGATTTATCGATTTTGAACACATACCTGGACATTCCAAAATTCAAAATGCTGACTTTCAGCAGCTTCTGCCCATGCTGGCCAAGAATGCTTGGCTGGTGACTTTAGACCTAAAAGAGGCATACCTGCATGTCCCAATAAGACAATCATGCAGAAGATACCTCAGATTCAAGGCTGGCTTAATGCATTACCAATTCTCTGCACTGCCCTTTGGCTTATCTATTATGCCCAGTCTTTACAAAGTGCCTGGCACCAGTAACTGCATTTTGCAGACAAAAAAGTATACAAATATATCCTTACTTAAACGACTGTCTCATTCAAGCAGAGAACAAGGACACTCTTCTTCGACACCTGGCGTTTGTGAAAAGGCTTCTAACATGCCTAGGGTACACAATAAACAGAAATAAATCACAACTGGTACCCTCTCAAAAGATAACATTCCTGGGTGCAAGCTTGAATACAACTGCCCAGATGGCTTACCTCACGCCAGACAAGCAAAGGCAACTGACTACTTACTTCAAACTGATGGCAACAAAATCCCAGTCTTCTGCAAGACAAATTCTGCAGGCTCTGGGCTTCATGGCATCCTGCATCCTACTGCAAGACTGCATATGAGGAAACTTCAGTGGTACCTAAAAAGTTTATGGAGTCAACATTCTCACAGTCTGGAAACAATGATTCCTCTCATTCCCTGCCTGCAACAGGAGTTTATATGGTGGGCAAAGGCATGTCACCAAAACATGGCACTGCCCTTCACTCTAACCCCTGCCAGCCAAACCTTAACAACAGACACATCAGATTATGCCTGGGGGGCCCACATGGCAGGAAGATGCATTCAGGGCATATGGACACCAAAACAAATGCATCTACATGAGAGATGCTAGCTGTTCAAAATGCCCTAACCGCCTTCAAGGACTTACTTCATCCAGGACAAGTACTGATAAAGACGTACAACACCACAGTCATGTGGTATATAAACAAGCAAGGGGGCACACACTCTTACCCCCTTTGTAGATTAGCCATGGCACTGTGGGACACAGCTTTGACCTGCCAAATACATCTTCAAGCTCAATTCCTGCCAGGAAAACAAAACACTCTGGCAGACGATTTAAGCAGAAATCTTATGGATCCTCATGTGTGGAAACTAAATCCACAAGTCTTCAGCATGATAACAGAGAAATGGGGGAGCCCAGACATAGATCTATTTGCCCCTCCTCAAAATTGTCAATTGAAAAGATTCTGCACAAGGACTTATCACAGACAAGCATGTAAAGTGGATGCCCTATCCTTCAGTTGGAAAAACCTATCAGTTTACGCCTTTCCTCCTCTGACTCTTCTCCCCAAGTTCCTCCTAAAAGTCACACGAGAAACCAAAGATGATACTAATTGCCCCGGACTGGCCCCGCCAGTACTGGTACCCAATCCTAAGGAACTTGTCTCAATACCTAGCTTGGACCTTGCCTCAGACCACAACTACTGTCCCAGCAAAACAATCAGATCCTGCACAATCAACTACAGACCCTGAACCTGGCAGCATGGCTGATCATGTAGTCATACAAACAACACCTCTCAGTAAAGCTGTGATGGATGTCATTTTGGAAGCCAGAAGGCCTAGTACTAGAAAATCTTATGCTAACAAATGGAAGAGATTCTGTGTTTGGAATCGAGAACAAGGAACTGATACAGTAGAACCAGATATTCCTCAGATATTGCGATGCTTAACAAAGGCCTATCTTTCTCATTAATCAAAATCCATGCCTCTGCCATTTCGGCTCATTACAATACAGAGCCACCCATCTTTTCTCATCCTTTACTAAATCAGTATCTTAGAGGAGCCAAAAATTTAAGGCCTCCTAGAAGATCACCATTGCCTGCATGGGACCTCAATTATGTGTTGGAAAAGCTCACCATGCCTCCATTTGAACCAGCTGCTACCGCTGATATAAAGTTCTTGTCATGGAAAACAGCTCTGCTACTGGCAATTACTTCAGCAAGAAGAGTTTCAGAGCTACATGCCCTCATGGCTGTAGAGCGTTTTATCATATTTTACCCAGACAGGGTGTCTCTGAGGACAAATCCTACCTTTATGCCTAAGGTGGTTTCCAGTGTGGCTCTTAACCAAACAGTTAATCTGCCAACCTTTTATCCAAATCCGCAGAACAAGGAGGAGAGAAGTCTGCATTCCTTGGACATAAACAGACAGCTAAGATTCTACTTGAGCAGGACTAAAGCTCCAAGAAAAACTGAGCAATTACTAGTGACATATGGTGCAGGATCAGAAGGCAATGCTATTTGAAAAGCAGGCAGTTTCAAAGTGGATAGGCGACTGCATCTGTTTCTGCTATGTACACCATGGTAAACCTGTGCCCAAGGGCATTAGGTCTCATTCCACCAGAGCTGCAGCTACTTCAACAGCCTTTCTAAGGGGAGTACCAACCAAAGACATTCTAGAGGCTGCTACTTGGAGTTCTGTTAACACCTTTACAAAGCATTATAATTTGCCTCTCTACTCTAAATCCTGGGCAGGCTTTGCCACTACAGTTCTGCGGGGCCTTATAGCCGCTCCTAATGCTTTTTAGCTCCAGCCTCCCAACAATAGCTTTGGGATTCTACCCAAATGTAATGACTGCAGCAGTGAAACACGAAGAACATAGTACAGTTGTGTACACTTACCATAAATGTAGATGTTCGAGTGTATTCACTGTTGCAGTCCAGGTTACCCTCCCGCCATCAACCTGTCATTCTGGAGTTATCTTTCCTTCTCTATCTTCTACAACCTATGTGGTGTATTTGCTTGTAGATGAAGGTGAAGTTTATATTGATAAATGTATGTATATTTATATATATTTTTGCTACATTTTTGGGGGCACCTGACATCGGGGGCAAGAAAAACTAAAGAAAATGGCATCGGCTCCATGTTTTATACCCCTTACAACCTGACGTCATGGAAGAGGAGGCAGCAACCGACGCAGGACCCAAGACTTTGGAATTCAGACCGACTGAGGGCAACCTGCCAGCAGATTACCCAAATGTAATGACTGCAACAGTGAATACACTCGAACATCTACATTTATGGTAAGTGTACACAACTGTACTTTTCTGCTACTTGCATCATGGTAAACCAGTGCCCAAGGGAATCAGGTTACATTCCACCAGGGCTGCCTCTACCTCAGCAGCTTTTCTCAGAGGAGTTCCAACCAAAGACATTTTAGAAGCTGCTATTTGGAGCTCTGTTCATACTTTTACAAAGCATTATCATTTGCGTCTCTTTAAGTCCAGAGTAGGGTTTGCCACTGCAGTTCTGCAGGGCCTTATAGCCACTCCTAATGCTATTTAGCTCCATCCTCTCATCCATCGCCTTGGGATTCTACCCAAATGTAATGACTGCAACAGTGAAACACGAAGAACATAGTACAGTTGTGTACACTTACCATAAATGTAAATGTTCGAGAGTATTCACTGTTGCAGTCCGGGTTACCCACCCCCCTTTTTTCTAGAACTTCTCTTTCCTTCATTAGATTCTAAAGCCTTTGTGGTGTATTTGCTTTTAGATGAAGGCAAATGTTGCTAAAAGTGCATTTATTTATATACTGCTGTTTATTTATATATATATATATATATATATATATATATATATATATATATATATATATATTTTTTTTTTTGCTCCCCATTTGGGGGCACCTGACATCTGGGGCAAGAAAAACTGATGTATTGGCGTTGGCTGCATGTTTTATACCCCTGACGACCTGACGTCATGGAATAGGACACAGCAACTGACGCAGGACCCAAGACTTTGATATTCAGGCCGACTGAGGGCAACCTGCCAGCAGATTACCCAAATATAATGACTGCAACAGTGAATACACTCGAACATCTACATTTATGTTAAGTGTACACAACTGTACTTTCTCGGCACTGCCCTTTGGCTCATCTACTGCACCCAGGGTATTCACAAAGTGCCTAGCTCCAGTCATTGTATTTTGCAGGCAAAGAAATATTCAAATATACCCATACCTGGACGATTGTCTAATTCAGGCAGAAAGCCAGGACATACTTTTGAATCATCTGGCATTTGTACAAAAGGTGCTAACTTGTCTGGGGTACGTCATAAGCGAAAATAAATCACAGCTGGTACCCTGTCAACAAATTATGTTCCTGGGAGCAAGCTTGAACACAACTTCCCAGATGGCTTTCCTCACACCAGAGAAACAAACTCATTTGACAACTTACTTCAAACTAGTGGCCACAAAAACCCTGCTATGTGCAAGGCAAATACTGCAAGCCTTGGGGTTCATGGCCTTGTGCATTCTACTAATTCCATGTGCAAGACTGCATATGAGGAAACTACAGTGGTATTTAAAAAGCCTATGGTGTCCACATTCTCAGGATCTAGAAGCAATGATTCCTATCATACCTTGCCTACGGTTAGAATTCCTTTGGTGGGCAGAGGCCTGCTACCAAAACAAGGGACTACCATTCACTCTACCCCCTGCCGCCCAAACCCTAACAACAGACGCATCAGACTATGCATGGGGGGCTCACCTGGCAGGGAAGTGCATTCAGGGCAAATGGAAACCAAGTCAAATGCACCTGCATATCAATCTAAAAGAAATGTTAGCTGTACTCTGACAGCCTTCAAGGAACACATTCTTCTAGGACAATTAATGGTAAAGACGGACAACACCACTGTTATGTGGTACATAAACAAGGAGGGGGGGTACCCATTCCTACCCCCTCTGCAGACTAGCCATGGCTCTGTGCAACACAGCCCTGAGCTACCAAGTGCATCTACGGGCTCAGTTCCTGCCAGGAAAGCTAAATACACTGGCAGATGAACTAAGCAGAAATCTCATGGACCCACACGAGTGGAAACTGGAACCTAAGACTTTCACCATGTTTATAAACAAATGGGGGAGCCCAGATATAGACCTGTTTGCCTCCCCTCAGAACTACCAATTGGACAAATTCTGCAGAAGGACTCCCCACAAGCAAGCTTGGAAAGTGGATGCTCTGTCCTTCAGCTGGAAAAATCTATCAGTTAATGCCTTTCCTCCTCTGCCTCTCCTCTCCAAAGTACTACTAAAGATCAAACAGGACAAACCAAGGATGATACTGATTGCACTAGACTAGCCACACCAACACTGGTACCCCCTCTTGTGCAGTGTGTCACAGCTAGCCCCATGGCACCTTCCTCAGACCCCTACCCTGCTTTCACAGCAGGAGAGCCAGATTCTTCACTTCCAGCTTCAAACCCTGAGCCTGGCAGCCTGGCTAATTACCTAATGTTTCCATTATCATCCCTCAGTAAACAAGTGTTGGATGTCATTTTGGAGGCAAGGAGACCTAGTACTAGAAAATCTGATGCTGAAAATGGAAAAGATTCTGTGCCTGGAACCAAACTCAAGGGATGGCCACAGCAGCGCCCAATTTATCTCAGATTCTTCAATACTTAACTGAGATGCTTCACAAGGACCTTTCCTTTTCCTCCATCAAAATTCACGCCTCAGCCATTTCAGCTCATTACAACACAAAACCACCCCTCTTTTCTCACCCACTGCTCAAGCAGTTTCTCAGAAGGGCCAAAAAACGTAAGACCACCCAGAAGAGCCCCAACTCCAGCCTGGGACCTTAACTTTGTATTGGAAAAACTCACTCTGCCTCCTTTTAAGCCAGCTGCAAGTGCAGAGTTAAAATTCCTTTCTTGGAAAACAGGTTTCCTTTTAGCAATCACTTCAGCAAGAAGGGTATCTGAATTACAGGCCCATATGGCAGTGGAGCCTTTCATCATCTTTCATGCGGACAGGGCGTCCCTCAGGACCAATCCCTCCTTCATGCCCAAGGTGGTATCCAGTGTGGCTCTTAATCAATCCATTCATTTGCCAACCTTCTTTTCTAATCCACAGAGCAAAGGGGAGCGAATACTGCACTCGTTAGATGTGCACAGACAATTTAGATTTTACTTGGACAGGACTAAACCTCAAAGGAAATCTGAACAATGGCTGGTGGCATTTGCTGCAGGGGCAGAGGGGAAGGCTGTTTCAAAGCAAACCATTTCTAAATGGATAGGCCATTGCATTCATTTCTGCTATAAGCACCATGGAAAACCTATCCCATAGGGAATTAGACCTCATTCAACCAGGGATGCATCTACCTCTGTAGCCTTTGTCAGACGTGTCCCTACCAGAGACATCCTAGAGGCTTCTACCTGGAGTTCTGTACATACTTTCGCCAAGCATTATCATTTGCCAGTTTTCTCCAAATCCAGAGCTGGCTTTGCCACTGCAGTCTTGCAGGGCTTTATAGCTGGTCCTAATGCTATCTAAATTCCTCCTCCCATCCTTAGATTTGGGAATCTACCCAAATGTGATGACTGCAACAGTGAAACACAAAGAACATAGTACAGTTGTGTACACTTACCATAAATGTAGATGTTCGAGTGTATTCACTGTTGCAGTCCTGATTACCCTCCCTCCAGCTCTTTACTCCTTTACTGTGCTTAAAAGCTTTTTGGTGTATTTGCATTTTTGTTGGCGGTATAACCTTGTATATATGTATTTAATTGCTTTCCATTAAGGGGGCACCTGACATCTGGGGCAAGAAAAACTGATGTAATGGCGTCGGCTGCATGCTTTATACCCCTGACTACCTGACGTCATGAAAGATGAGACCGCAACCGATACAGCACCCAAGACTTTGATAATCAGGCCGACTGAGGGCTACTGCAAGCAGATAACCCAAATGTGATGACTGCAACAGTGAATACACTCGAACATCTACATTTATGTTAAGTGTACACAACTGTACTTTTTGTGAGTTTGCCCCAATTCCGAGGACCATAACCAGAAGACATTGCATTCTGGACATGGAGTCAAATTACCATGTTTTATAAGGCCTCCTGTTGCAGTTTTGAGACCCTTGAGTGTGCATCCTGAAGTTATGAAAAATACGTAGGATCTCTAATTCTGAAAATTAGTGCAACTCTTTAAAGTTTTTTTTTTTTTTTGCAGCGTGCTTGCCCTAAGTTTCTGCTACCTTAAATATATTAACTCCAAGATCATTGTACTTTGAAAACTCTTAAGGTATGGCAGTCTTGGACTTAGTTATGTTTACATCCATTTTTACACATTCAGCTTCACTGTTTCTGGAACTCACAGTTATAAGTCTCAGATTTTCATATGGCTACTGATTTGCCATCCTCAGCTAAACTTTCTTTCCCACATTTGGGGGTTTGTGCTCTTTTTGTCAGAACGCACAGACATCACAGCATTGGGACTAATAGAATATTCTCATCTATTCAGCCAGCCAGTTCTCTATTTCCAATTGCACAGTTTGGATTCCATTTCAGATTCATATCAGACTGGAGTGAATCCAAATATTGCAGACACTCTGGTCGTGGGGATTTCAATTATCCCATCAGATGGGAAACCAACTCTATCCCTAACTCATTAGCGCACAAGTTCCTTGACTTTGTTAACTCAAATGCCCTGAAACCAGTGTTCAAACCCCAACAAGAGGAACAAACACACCAGATCTGGTCTTCACTAACATGACAAGCAGATGCACCACTGCAACTGTCGGACCCTTATTAGTTAAATCTGACCACAAGTCAGTCTCCTTCAAACTGGCACTAACACCAGAACTCACAAAGGGCAAAGTCGAACTAAAAAATTTCACCAAAGATAATTATACTGTCCGAGGGAAGGGTATAAATGCATTCCAAACCCCACCCCCAGCTGAAAGTGATAACTAGACCAAAGTTTACGCCCTCAGCTTTCCCAAAAATGTGATTAACCATAGATGTGAGAGTGTTCAATCTCGCCGTTTGTTTTTACACACGGGTTCGGAGCCGATCCTCGGCTCCGAGTCGGCCGCATAGCAAAGCTCTGCATCTAAGAGAAGCTCGAGGCCAGGCTATATCTCACAATCCTCCCTGCCATTACTCAGATCTAGTTTGCCGCTGCAACAGGTCACATCGCTTCAGGGAGCTCGGACCAGAGATTAGGAGTTATAACAGATAAGATAGTCTTTTTTTCTTCTTTTTAGTCCTAAAAAGTTATTATTCTTCTATAGTTTTTTTGTGGTTACTTATATTTTATTTACTGTAGTGTGTTTTTGTGTGGTTTATAGTTAGTTTTTTTCTATAGGTTTCCCTTGGGGCCTACCCCTTTCTAACTATAAATTCCCTTTAAATTTAAACCTTCACTTCTTTTAAGTATGTCTGAGAAAGTAAAGAGTGGGTTCAAAAGGTGTCAGTGTGGACAGAAAATGTCCGACACTGACAACCACACTTCCTGCGTCTACTGTCTTGTCCGTCACCACTTGCAAGAGGATTGCTCCATTTGCCATTCCTTCAGTGGGAGGGTCATGACAGATAGACGCAGGAAACTTATTGATAGGGGGCTTCTTAAGCCTGCTTTCCAAGAAGCCTTGGACAAGTCGGACCAGGCTTCTAAGTCTTGAAGGTCGAAGATGTCGGAGCCCATGTCATCGGCTCCGAGTACATCTTCCAGAGTTCGTTCGCCGGTTCCACAGACTTCGGGGCCGAGCATCGAACGTTTGTCTCTCACTGAGCCCCAGGTCTTGGAACCGGTGTCGGAACTACCGCCACCGTCGATTCTTCAGTCGGTGCCATCTTCGGCTCCTTCGACCCGTTCTTCCAGACCATTATCTGATACTGATGTGGATCGTGTCGTGCAGAAACTGATGGAGAACACGGCTCTTTCCAAATTGATTGCAGTTTCCTCCCAGTTGGTGTCGAAACTAGAAGGCCTCCCTTTATCTCCAACAGGTCCTCCTTCGAGACCCATCCAGTCTTCGGAGCCGGAAGAGGATGAGCCGATGATAGTGGAGCCATTGGTGCCGAAACCGTCCATTGCACGATCGACACCACTTACCTCGACTCCATCGGAACCGGTAGGTGAGTCTCGGAGTCGACGATCTCTCCTTGGTTCCGTGACCGAGAGTCGTACCGACCTTTTGGTGCCGACTCTCCCTCTGGGGGCCTCGGCGCAGACCGGCTCGGCTCCGTCCTCGGGGTCGAGACCCATGGGCCCCGTGTCTCGGATTCTTCCATGTTCTTCGGAACCGGCAGAGTCCTCCGCCCGAGGTTCAGGGGTTTTTGACCTCATGAGGAAGGTTTTGTCTACACAGACAACCACTACATGGGACGCGTCTTCTCCCTCCCCTAAGGAGCCGCTCTCTGTTTCTGTTCCCATGACACATCCAAAGCGTGGAGCACCATTGTCTCAGCCATCCCTAGAGGATGCCCCCTGTTCCTCTGAGGCCTCACCGGAATCCCCCTCCGATGAGGTCCCGAGGAAAAGATTGTGCAAGAGGAGGCACTTAGACTCCCCACAGCAATCTTTAACTTCTGACACTGACTTGGATGAGTCAGAGGGGTCCCCAAAATCACCCTCCGAAGATGTCTCATTTGGACATATTGGAGATATTAAAACAGAGGGGTGATTGGCAGTCCCTAGCCCCCACTGAGGACGAAGTCAGTGTTGCTGAAGGCATTTGGTGCTCAACCTTCTACCTCCTGGGTTACTCCGCCTTTGATGAGTTAATGGAATTAATTGCTCAAAGGGCGTGGAGACACCGGACACAGTGGAACCGGTCCTAGAAAGCCAAGTAAATTTATTACTGCCCCCAGGACAAGACGTATCTAACAAAAGGAGTCCTCGTTGGCTATGGTGGTGGCAGCAGCCACTAAAAAGGAGATGTCGGAGTCTTCCTCTTCTGTTCATCCTCCTAATAAAGATTCTAGGACTATGGACAGATACTGGAAGCGCTTTTAGTTCAGCGTCTTTTTCCATGCTCGCTAAACTATTTGACACATTTTACACGACTACAGAGGGATCTCATCAAGGAGTTGAGAGATACCCTCCAGGGTAACACAGATGCTGCTGTTTCAGATAAGGTGACAGCACAACTTAACACCCTTACCTCCGTAGTGAACTTGTCCATGAGGCTCATCTCGTATGCGGCTGAAGGGTCGAGTAGGGCCGCAGCTTCAGCGATTGCTCTACGAAGACAATCCTGGATGCGGCTGTGCTCTTTTGCGGAAGCCTTCAAGTCTTCTTTCGCCAACGCCCCCTTTGATGGTGCCACTCTTTTTGGGCCCAAAGTGAAAAGAGACATAAACTCGGTGTGAGCAAGAAGGAAAGACTCTGTCTGCTGTCGGAGTCCGTTTTTCCGTTCCATCCAGACCGTACCCCAAAGGGCAACGAGACGGAAAAATGTGGTTCCGTAGAACTCTGGGATCTTTCCAGGCCACACAGAGTGAACCCCCCCCCAGAGGCAGAGGGGGGGGCAGACATGGAAGACGCCGCCCTGGCGGCAGAGGGGTCCGAGAACCAAGGCGACAGGGATACTATCCCTGGTAAGCCTTTCCAGCACTCCTGAATGGAGGCCCGACTGTCCTGCTCTGGAGGCAGTCGGGGTCGCTGGCTTTATACCCACAGGCCTGGCAAACTCTCACCTCAGACTCCTGGGTAAAAAGCATTGTAACCAGAGGATACAAAATACCCCTTATGTCAACTCCACCCCAACAAAGAAGGTCTCCAGATGTGCCACCCCGTCTATGAGGCCAAGCAGCAATAGAAATTTCAAAGCTGCTCAAAAAAAGAGTCATTCAGCCAGTCCCGGCGGACCAAAAAGGATCCGGAACTTACTCAAAGTTCTTTTTAGTTCCGAAAAAGACAGAGGACTGGAGACCCATTTTGGATCTCAGCAATCTCAATACCTTCGTAAAGAAGGAAAAGTTCCAGATGGTCACGCTTCAATCGATCCTTCCATTTTTACAGAAGGACGACTGGATGTGCTCAATAGATCTCAAGGACGCGTACTACCTCATCAAGATGGCCAGACCGTCCAGTGATCACCTGCGCCCGGCTGGGAGTCAGTCATTTTCAATTTCGAGCCCTGCCCTTTGGGCTCACCTCAGCCCCCAGGGTATTCACCAAATGCATGGCAGTGGTAGCATCTCACTTGAGATGTCTAGGATTCCGGGTGTTTCCCTATCTGAACGACTGGCTCCTCACCGCCACCACCGAGCGTCTCCTCATACAAGCAAGAAACTATACAGTCAACCTTTGTTCCCACCTAGGGATTTCCATAAACTTCAAAAAATCTGTCTTATTGCCCTCACAGCATATTTCATTTATCGGAGCGGACCTAGATACCCGTTTAACATTAGTAAAGCTCCCTCAAGTAAGGGCTTCATCCCTCAAGGAACAGGTTCTTCTTCTGCTGCAATGCAGGAAAGCCTCGGCCAAATTGGTATTGAAAGTTTTGGGTCTCATGGCAGCGTCCCTGATTGCGATTCCCTGCACATGAGACTCCTCCAATGGCTACTGTTCACGCAGTGGTCGTTCCAACAGTTACCCCTAAAGTACGAGATCCTGATAACAGATTCCTGCAAACGAGACCTCTCATGGTGGGTGTCCAGCCAGGACCTCACTATGGGTCGTCCATTTGTTCTACCAAATCCGACAGCCACTATAACCACGGACGCTTTCCTGATAGGGTGGGGGGACTTTTTCAGGGAAGAACAGTCCAAGGGGAATGGTCCAACATCGAGTACAACCTGCACATAAATGTTCTAGAAATGAGGGCGGTGTTCCTGGCGTTGCAACACTTTCAAACCCTCCTACCTCTAGGGACAGTAGCAGTTCAGACAGACAACATGTCTGTAGTCTGGTACATAAACAAACAAGGGGGAACCAGATCTTACCCATTATGCAGAGAGGCCATGAGAATTTGGCAATGGGCAGAGTCCACGGGTCGCTTTCTGATAGCAACGCACATCCCGGGGTCATCCAATGTCATTAAGGACAGGTTGAGCAGAGCCATCCTGTTACCTCACGAGTGGTCCCTCAAACTACAAGTGGCGGAGAGAATTTTCCGCAAATGTGGCCAGCCTTGCTGCGATCTATTCGCCTCCCTGATGAATACCAAATGCAGAAGCTATTTTGCCCTTCTACCCCCTCCAGGAGATGTCTCCAGGGACGCACTGATACACGATTGGCCCCCGGGTCTCCTATATGCATTCCCACCTATCCCCTTGATTCCCAGATTTCTCCAGAAAGCCATGAACCTGGAAAGGACAATTATACTCATAGCCCCATTCTGGCCTCGACAGATATGGTTCCCCTTTCTTCGAGCCCATCAAACAGAGGAACCTTGGATCCTGGACCCAGTACCAGATCTACGGACGCATTCGTCGGGAGTTCTTCACCCGTCTCTTCTATCCCTCAAACTAGCAGCTTGGCTGCTCCACTTCCCTGCCTAGCCAGGTCTGATCTTCTTTCTCCGGCAGTGCAGCGCATTTTGGTTGCCTCTCATAAGGCTTCCACCACAAAACTTTACAACAGTAAATGGAAACGCTTTGTTTACTGGGCATCTAATCAACACTTGGACCCCTTGGTTGCTCCTTTACATAAAATCCTAGAATTTCTTTCCATCCTTTTCCAGGAAGGGGCCTCTACTTCCACATTAAGAGTGCAGTTGGCTGCCATATCCAACTTCCATGTTGGTGAGAATGGTTCTTCTATCATGTCCCACAGGCTTTGTAAAGCTTTTATGAAAGGTTCCTTCCATCTTCGACCTCCTGTCAGAGACCCTTTATTCCCATGGAATTTAAATTTGTTGTTGTCACAACTAATGTTACCACCTTTCGAACCAGCCTCTTCTTGCCCCCTGAAATTTGTCTTGGAAGACTCTCTTTCTTGTAGCGGTTACTTCAGCTCGGAGAGTTTCAGAGCTGCAAGCACTGTCTATTAAACCTCCTTACTTAAATTTTCACCCAGATAGAGTTTCTTTACGAACAAATCCGTCCTTCCTTCCTAAGGTATGCTCTGTCATAAATATTAATCAATCCATTGAACTCCCTACTTTCTTCAAAAACCATTCCAGCAAGTTGGAATATATGTTGCACAATTTAGATGTCCACAGGCAACTCAGATTTTATTTAGACAGGACTAAAGACTACAGAAAAACAGATCAACTTTTTGTTGCGTTTGCAGATAATGTAAAGGGCATGGCAGTTACAAAACGCACTCTTTCTAAATGGCTTACTGATTGTATAGCCTTTGTGTATTCTAAATCAAACCAGGCCTTACCCACCAAACCAAAAGGCCATTCTACTAGGTCCGTCTCCACTTCCTTGGCTCATGCAGCTCGCCTGCCTTTGGACACGATTTGTGCAGCAGCCACGTGGTCTAAACCACATACTTTCATCACTCATTATAGGGTTGACAAAGCCTCCAAAGACAGGACATCCTTTGGTTCCACTGTGCTCAGGAACGTTCTTCCATGAGTCACTCAGGGTGACGGAGCTAGGGATGCTACCCATGTGTAAAAACAAACGGCGAGATTGAACACTCTCACATAAAGAAGTTATGTTCTTACCATAACGTTCCATGTGGAGTGTTCATCTCGCCTTTGTTTTTACATTCCCCCCCTTTCCCTCCCTCACGGTTTGGAAGAACGAGTAGGACTAGAGTCTGGTCCACATGTCTTTACCTCTTCCGGGTATCTTTCCTTACTCCTAGTTGGTTGTCAGTGAGATGGTGTCTCTAAATTTTTTTTTTTTTCCTTTATAGCAGTATGTAGCCTTAGCACCTCAGGGTTATTGTTTTTTTCTGGTTTGCTTGCAAACTAGATCTGAGTAATGGCAGGGAGGATTGTGGGATATAGCCTGGTCTCGAGCTTCTCTTAGATGCAGAGCTTTGCTATGCGGCCGACTCGGAGCTGAGGATCGGCTCCAAACCCGTGTGTAAAAACAAAGGCGAGATGAACACTCCACATGGAACATTATGGTAAGAACATAACTTCTTTTTACTTCATGATTTAACAAGGGAGGCAATTACTTTTTCACATAGGGCCATGTAGGTTTGGATAGTTTTTTTTTCCCTTAGTAAATAAAATCAGCACTTAAAAACTGCATTTTGTGTTTACTTGGGTTATCTTTGTCTAATATTTAAATTTGTTTGAAGATCTGAAACATTTAAGTGTGACAGAGATGCAAAAAAATAAGAAATCGGTAAGGGGGCAAATACTTTTTCATTGCACTGTATATACTTGCGTAGTAGCTCTTACACCTCTTTAACTATATAGAGGGCATGATATAGCAAAGTTTTTTTTTTTTAATAAAGATCCTCATTATGGTTGCTGAGTCAGAGATGTTAGATGGCAACTTGGACACAGCTCCACTTACAGTTGAAGAGCAGTCCATCATGTCCCCTGATGCTTAGTTGTAGTACACTAGACTAAATAGTTGTTCTGATACAGCTTGGCTTGATTAGCCTTACTGGACTCTAAGAAGAGCCACTTTAGATGTTCATCATGCATACAGCTGCAGTCATAGCAGATGGGTTCTCCTGCCTTCAGGCGGGTCCTCGGTCGGCCGAATTCCAAAGCCTAGGTCCGGCGTCGGTTGTCGTCGCTTCTTCCCTGACGTCAGTGCGACAGGGGTATAAAGGAACCAGCCAACGCCATTTTCTTCAGTCTTTCTTGCCGCGCGGTGCCCGAAGCAGAAGCAGTTCGCAAGTGCCGGTCGGCCAGCTCCTGAGATTACGAAAATTTGGAAACCGAAGTCTTCTTAAAAGCTAAGTACCCCGTTGGGGAAACTTTTCTTGCCTCAGACCAATGTCAGACAAAGTTAATAATTGTATTTCTTGTGGGAAGCAAATTCCGCATAAGGATTTCCATTCCCTCTGTATACCTTGTTTAGGCCCAGACCACAACGTCTCGGTCTGTCGCTTTTGTGCTACATTCAACAAACGCACTATTAAGCATTGGGCGGAGTTCGCCCAGCATTATTTTGGGAAAGCATTTAACTATACTATGTCGTCGGATACTCCGACTCCGGTTTTGTCTAAAAAACGCAAAGACAAGGACCGACACACGAGGTCCGCGGCCTCTACCGACACCACGCCAAAGCCGACTACACGTGGTCCGGTTCTCAGCGAGGCGCCTACGCAGCCCCTGATTACCGACGACACTTCTTTGACGGTGTCTCCTGTGCCCGAGGTCGCAGGCTCCTCGGCCCACACCCCGACTACAGATACCGAAGCCACTCTTGGTGTTGAAACTCAGAATGTGGACAGGTCCACCTCCACTCAAGGTGTCTTCAGACCTTCCTCTTCTTTCTCCATCAAGGCTTTCACAAAGTCTAAAGCAACCATGCACTCTAAGAGACCAGCTACACAGGGCCCATCTCCAGGCCCCATGCCTAAGAAACAGATGCTTAAAATGGCTGAGGATTTAATTACTTTAATCAGAGGTTCTCAGCCCCCACCGGACAAAAGGCCCAGAGTGGAGGAAGATTCCCCCTCCTCTGATTAGGGCTCCATTATTTCAGAGCACTCTGATGATCAGGAACATTCTTACTCCCCTTTTGAAGACTCTGATGCGGAGGAGTCCCTCCCTTCTGTATCCCCCCCTGAGGATTACTCATTTGGGGAAACTTTGCATACCTTAAGGGAACACTACCACTGGGAAGGCCAGGATTATTCAGATTCCAAGAAAAGGCTCAGGGAATTTCTCTTGTTACCTCAGCACAGGCCTCTGGCTATACCTCCTGTCTTGGACATCCTAGATGATGTTTACTCGGAGGCCTGCCTTAACCCGGACTCTCTACCTCCAGCTCCAGTTAAGCCTGACAGGTACTACAGGGTTCCTGACTCACACCAATTTCTATACAAAAACCATGCTGCTGACCCAGAAACCATCTCACAGGGCCCCAAGGGAGTTAAGGCCTCCATTGCCAAAAATCCATTGCCTTCCGAGAGAGATTCCAGATCCTTAGAAAGGTGGGGAAAAAAGGTGTATACCTCGGCTACCTTATCCATGAGGACCTTAAACTGCCAGTTTCATATGCTAAAATACCAACAGTTTTTGTTATCACAATTGAAAAGTAAAATGTCACAACCTGAACAACCAGACTTGAAGGATTTGCAGGATTTGATGCATAGTGTAGAACAAGTGGGTAAGCATACCTTACAATGTGGTTTTGATGCTCTAGAGGCCTCATGTAGAGCTGCTGTTACAGGATCAGTCATACGTAGGCATGCCTGGCTCAAGGAACAATCCTTGCCTGATCATGTCAAAGCTAAATTACTAGACACCCCTCTTCAAAAGGATGTACTATTTGGTGCTAATGCTGAGGAGGTATTAAGGAAAATGGAGGAAAAGGCTAAATCAATGCAAACTGTGAAAGAATTTCTACAGGTTCAACCCCCACGTTTTAGTAGAAATTGGCCTTCCAAAAACTGGTCCTTTCCTGCCACAGACAGAACCCAAAGAGGCAGATACAGGCGCCTGAGGGGCAGAGGACAATCCCAAGGATCGTATAGAGGCAGACAATGGCAAGCTCCTACACAAAGAGGTGGTGAGGACAACTCGCAATCTTTCAGAAAGCAAACCCAATGACTTTCCCCTTTGCATGCCAACCAGGTCTCAAATGGCAGCCCCCTTAGGAGGAAAGCTAGCATTATTTTCAAAAAATTGGCATGTTGTCACAAAGGACAAATGGATCCTGGACATTATAAACAGAGGCTACAAATTCCATTTTCACACCCTTCCAGAAATGAGAGGCATGTCAAACCTGCCACACAATCAAAGGGCAGAGGCACAAAGGCAAATTACAGATCTCATAAACATGAAAGCTATTCAAGCGGTACCTACGCACGAACAAGGTCAAGGTTTTTATTCCAGGCTATTTCTGGTGCCAAGGAAGTGAAAAGATTGGAGACCTATTTTGGATCTATCCATCCTAAACACATTTCTACTCGTACCAAAATTCAAGATACTCACTCTACAGCAACTTCTTCCCATGCTGGGCAAGGAGTCTTGGCTGGTAACATTGGACCTCAAGGAGGCATACCTGCATGTCCCAATCAGACAAAATTGCAGAAGGTACCTCAGATTTCTTGCAGGTTCAACCCATTATCAATTCTCTGCATTGCCCTTTGGCTTATCTACTGCACCCAGAGTATTCACGAAATGCCTGGCATCAGTAATTGCCTACTGCAGACTTCAAGGGATACAAATATACCCCTATTTGGACGACTGCCTGATCCAAGCGGACAGCAAGCACATTCTTCTGAAACATCTGGCTTATGTAATAATGTTATTGAACTCTCTGGGATACACAGTCAACAAAAAGAAATCATGGCTAATATCCTCTCGGAAGATAATTTTCCTGGGTGCCAATTTGGACACAAACACCCAGATGGCCTACCTCATGCCAGAGAAGCAGGGGCAACTAATCCAATACTGCAGAACACTAGCAAATTGCACCAGGCTGACTGCAAGGAAAATCCTGCAGGCTCTGGGATTCATGGCATCTTGCATCTTACTAATCCCATATGCAAAGCTGCATATGAGGAAACTACAATGGTACCTGAAGAACATATGGTCTCAACACAGCCACAGTTTGGAAACAATAATACCACTAATTCCATGTCTGGAAAAGGAATTTCTGTGGTGGGCTCAAGCATGTCAAACAAACACAGATCTTCCATTCAGCAAGCCTCAGGCAAATCAAGTCATCACAACAGACGCCTCGGACTACGCCTGGGGGGGCGCACATGACAGATCGGTGCATTCAGGGCAGATGGTCCCAAAAAGAAAAGCACCTTCACATCAATCAAAAAGAAATGCTAGCAGTAATAAATGCTATTATAGCTTTCAAGGATCTTCTACAACCAGGTCAACTATTGATAAGAACGGACAACACCACAGTTATGTGGTACATAAACAAGCAGGGAGGAACACATTCTTACCCCCTATGCAGACTGGCCATGTCACTTTGGAACATGGCCATGAACTTACAAATGGAACTACAAGCACAGTACTTGCCAGGCAAGGAAAGCACGCTGGCAGACAACCTAAGCAGGAATATGACAGATCCACACAAATGGAAATTGCATCTAAAGGTTTTTACAGAAATAATCCAAGAATGGGGAAGGCCAGACATAGATCTCTTTGCCTCCCACAAGAATCATCAATTGACAAAATTCTGCTCAAGGATCTTCCATCCAAAGGCCTGGAGAGTGGACGCTCTCTCTTTCAGTTGGACATCAATGACAGTTTATGCCTTCCCTCCTCTTCCTCTGCTGCCCAAAAGTTCTATTAAAGACCAAAGCAGACAGACCAAAGATGATTCTCATTGCTCCGGACTGGCCAAGGCAACACTGGTACCCACTCCTGAGGAGCCTGACGCATTCCCCACCATGGACCCTGCCTCTAATGCCTCTTCTTCTGACTCAGCACAGTTTCAAAACTCTTCACAGCCAGCTAAAAACACTCAATCTAGCCGCATGGAAGATTCCTTAGCATCACAACAGGCCCTACTCTCCAAGGAGGTGCAGGATGTCATTTTGGAGGCCAGAAGGCCATCAACTAGAAAAGCTTACTCCGCAAAATGGAAACGTTTTTGTGTCTGGAATGAGAAAAAGGGCCAGGATCCTGGAAAACTGAATTTACCTCAAATACTACAATATTTGGCTGAACTGCTAAGCAGTGGACTTTCTTTCTCCTCCATCAAAATCCATGCTTCAGCCATTTCTGCAGAATACAACACTGATCCACCTTTATTCTCCCACCCTCTCTTAAGACAGTTCCTCAGAGGGGCTAAGAATTTAAGGCCTCCAAGGAAACAACCAATACCTGCTTGGGATCTTAATTTCATTCTGGAAAAACTGACCTTGCCTCCCTTTGAGCCAGCTGCCTCATCAGATTTGCAATATTTGTCCTGGAAAACAGCTTTCCTTCTGGCTATCACCTCAGCTCGTAGAGTTTCAGAACTACAGGCTCTCATGGCTGTCCAGCCTTTTATAATCTTCCATCAGGACAGAGTTTCCTTACGAACCAACCCGTCCTTTATGCCTAAAGTGGTATCCAGGGTGGCTTTAAATCAGGCCATACATTTACCTACTTTTTATCCTAATCCTCAAAACAAAGGGGAGAGATTACTACATTCCTTGGACATCCACAGACATTGCGTTATTATTTGGACAGAACAAAGCCTTTCAGAAAATCAGAACAGCTCTTTGTGGCCTATGCGGTAGGAGCTCAAGGGAAGCCAATTTCCAAACAGACATTCTCTAAATTGATAGCCCACTGCATACGCTTTTGCTATTCCTTTCATGGCAAAACTGTTCCTACAGGCATTAGAACTCATTTCACCAGGGCCACAGCCACCTCTGCAGCCTTCCTCAGAGGAGTTCCTACCAAGGATATTTTGGAAGCAGCCACTTGGAGTTCTGTGCATACCTTCTCCAAGCACTACAACCTACCATTATACTCCAAATCTAGAGCAGGCTTTGCCACTGCAGTCTTGCAGGGCATTTTGGCTCCTCCTAGTTCCACCTAGTGCCTACCACCCCTTTCTTAGCTTTGGGATTCTACCCATCTGTTATGACTGCAGCTGTATGCACGATGAACATAGTACAGTTTTGTACCTACCATAAATGTAGATGTTCGAGTGCTAATACAGCTGCAGTCCAGGTTTCCCTCCCTCCTTCCCCTCTTGGGACAGGCCTATAGGCTAACACATCCTCATACAACCTGATTGAGGTTTTCATTTATGATGTATTTGCTTGCAACTACTGTATTTTGATTATATTGCACTGCATTGTCACACAAATTTATGTATTGCCTTCCTTCTGGGGGCACCTGACATCTGGGGCAAGAAAAACTGAAGAAAATGGTGTCGGCTGGTTCCTTTATACCCCTGTCGCACTGACGTCAGGGAAGAAGCGACGACAACCGATGCCGGACTTAGGCTTTGGAATTCGGCCGACCGAGGACCCGCCTGACGGCAGGAGAACCCATCTGTTATGACTGCAGCTGTATTAGCACTCGAACATCTACATTTATGGTAGGTACAAAACTGTACTTTCTTTCTACAGCTTGTTAACTTATCCTTGGTTCTGGATATTTGACAACTGTTTGAACCCTTGTAGGTTCTGTCCCTGTGGAAGTGCACTGCTGGAGTGCATGGACTGATACTAGCACAAAGCCCTATGTTGACCTCTCCTGTCTCCCACTGCCTCTAATAGGTACATTCCTTAAGTGGTGGTGCTCCTTAACCTGACCTGTTAGCATTTCATGTCACTCACTCAACCCTTGCAGATTTGGTGAGAGTAAACCTCTGCAGTCTAGGGCCAGGATCAGAATCTTCCTGCCCTATAGGACTTGGAGGACCTTCTCTCTGAGACAGGCAAGGAAGTTTAACCTTCCTTCTGTGTAAACATACCACCACCACCACTGCCGCCGTGGTGACACCTTTTTAAGGAGACTTTAAGGCGTTTAAGGTCCTTTAGAGTCTAGGCTGTTGCACCTCTGCTTTTTCCTCAAAAGTACCTGGAAGAGGAGGAGGAGAGGCGGTTTGCAGCTTGAAAGCATCCAGATACTACCACCTCTAGCCCCAAAATGAAGCATGTTTGATGACAAACCTGATACTGATTAAGCATTCTAGAACCAGTTAGTCCCTTATGATAGTTTTCAATTCAGCCAAGGTCCCAGAGACCACAGCACCTTTTCTGCCCTAATGAGAAGTGCAAAAGTGCAAGTCTTTGGACATATTTGGGAAAATTATGCTTTCTTTTATTACACTGAGGTTTGCACCCCTCAACTTTGTCTCACGGTTAGATTGAGTACAGGAAAAGTTTTTGTCCACTTCTAATTCTAGTGTTAAATAAAAGCTGGTTAGGATTTTTACTATGGCTTCTCTAATAGGTTTTCACTTATCCTACTTTGACTGTTCTCCATAGCTAAGGTAGCAGGCTGCATTGTGCATCTTTGTAGTGTGGCAAGTCTGCCTTTTAGAGATGCTTGACTAGTCAGCCTTTCAAGATAAGTTCAAGTTTGGGAGCCTCCCAGGACTTGGTGGAAGACCTTCAAAGGAAGGAGAGGACTTTGACCATACTAGAGGGTGTCTGTGTTGCCTGTTGTGCCATTTTCTGGCCCATGCTTGTTTTCCTTCCAGCCAGTTTACCAGGAAGAAGCTCCCAACAAGTGTTAGAGAATCTTGTCTTTGCTTGACTAATATTAGCCAGCCCACTGAGGTAGGCTGCTCTGTTAGCTCAGCAGTTGTAGTTTTGACTGCCAAAGGACTTAGTCCCATCTTAGTAAGTCATAACAGATTAATGTTGGCTGCTTGATATGATCTTGAAATGTCCCCAACTTAGAGCTTGATTCTAAAGGAGAAGAGAGTTTTCTGTCCCACCGTGGACATCTTTGACTTTAGTAAACATGTCAGGTTTATCAGGCCCTTGATGATGACTCCACATAGAGTCGTATATCTGCTGCAGCTTATTCAGTATGATTGAAGCCTTTTGGGCCATCATTGTCTGGGATCTACCTAGGAAGTCTCTTCAGTTTGCTGAGGATGGACATCACTTAGACTGCCATTTGGTCTCTTCTCTGTATCCAGAGTATTTTAGTGTCTTAACCATGCTTATGATGCTCTACATGGGATAGACGTTAATGTGTTGTCATGTCTGGATGAATGACTGGCTGCTGGTGGCTCCACTTGGAGACCCTCTAGCAGGATCCTTAGCTTGAGCACTTCACACTTGCAGACCCTACAGATCTCCATAAACTGGGAAGTCTGATGTGTTGTTGTGCTATCTTGCCTTCATTCTTAGCAGGATGGGTTCAGATCTGATCCATGGATCTGACTTAGCCTTATATACAAGCTCGAGGTCTTCCAGTAGCTCATGGCTAAACCCTATCTCAGCATGCACTGGGCAAGCTCCCCAGATCTTGTTTGCCGCTAAAGACAATCTGGTGCTCGTTCTACTGGCTCCACTAATTTGTGGGAGATTGTTTTATTCTTTATTATTCTTACTCTAGATAGGTAGTTTGGTGTTAGTTCTGCTTATTGCTGCCTTGTTCTGCTGATTTGTTTTGCTGTTGGCCGTCGTTTTCCACTAGGCCTTTTTTTTTCTATTTCGGCCTCCCTTTTTGACAGCCCGCTTTAGTTGCAGGGCCTTTCTTACCTTTGTTTTCTCTAAAATTTGTCCAAAGTTAGTAAGTTAGGGAACTACTTTGTCCTAAGCCCATTTAAGTTAGAGGGCTTCCCCTTCTTTCACTCCTACAGGCATAGCCCATTTGAGTTAAAGGGCTGTGACAATCCCGCCTTCCTTTCCTTATAAGTGATAGTTGATAGTTTAATTACTGTTGTTGCTGTTGTGGAAGTTGTTAAAAAAAAAATTTCTAGCCATTTTCATGTCTTCTTCCTTTTGATAATGTCTTCTAAGGAGTTCAAACCCTGTGGGTTTAAAAATGTGATAAATATGGACAGAAAATGTCCCTCCCTGATAGGTACACTGTTTGTATGTATTGTCTAGGAGCTGTTCATCTTCAGGTGTCTTGTTCAATTTGTTACTCATTCAATCACAGGGCTGTCCTGGAGAGAAAAAACAAATTAATACCAAGGGGTCTATTAAAAAACCCTTCTTGGAAGCAATACAAGAAGAAATAAACTAACACAAAAATGAAAAACTGTTGAAAAACCACGAGTGGTGAGCGAAATACTAAGGCAGTGAATAAAAACAACAGACTTTATTAGTGTAAGCGCTTTCGGAAAAGCCAATACTTCTCCTTCATCAGACATTTTACAAACCAATTAACACACCTTATATACATTCAATTGGCTCCAGTTAAGATCAATTAGATGGCAAATAAATTAATTATGTTAGGTAAATACCGTTACAAACTTTTTTGACCATTTAAATAAAATGATTTTCTTTAAAACATTCCATATAACATCTTCTTGCTGTTAGAGAGCTTAGACGAAATATAATATATTTTATAAGCAGCTAAAACTGCTAACCACAATTAAAATTCAAAATTAATGGCGAAGTGTGGTGCCTGCCATCAGTGCAAGCATCTCATTGGAGATAAACAAGTGTGGATCAGAAATAAGATCTGTAAGATTCAAGGTAAATTCTCATGTATAACTAAAGCTGTGGTTTATTCTGCTATTTGTCAGCAATGTCCCGCGTTTTATATAGGTAAGACAGAGAGACAACTAAAGCAGCGTATTTATGAACACCAATACGCTATTAAGGAACAAGACACCAATAATGCCTTAGCTAGGCATATAGCTGAATATCCAAACCACAATTTCAAATTTGTTGCATTACATCAGGTATTAGTTAATCCTAGAGGTAGTCCATGGCAACTAGAATTGGAAATTCAAGAACTCTATTGGCATATCAGGACAGTTGCCTATGCCCCTCTGGGTCTTAATGAGTTTGTCTCCCTCAAATGTATATTGAAATTATTAGCCTTGAGAAGATAAGTTTGTTTCTATTAGCCATAAAAAAAATAATGGGAGTTAGAAAACACATGGAATAGTGATATAGTTCCCCTTTAGTGGAAAATCTCTATTTTTTGGATATAAACAGCATTCCCCTTGTTCACAAGGTATTGAATTTTAATTTTTAATTTTAATTGTGGTTAGCAGTTTTAGCTGCTTATAAAATGTTATATTTCGTCTAAGTTCTCTTTAAAAGCAAGAAGATGTTATATGGAATGTTTTAAAGAAAATAATTTTATTTAAATTGTCAAAAATGTTTGTGATGGTATTTACCTAACATAATTAATTTGCCACCTAATTGATCTTAATTGGAGCCAATTGAATGTATATAAGGTGTGTTAATTGGTTTGTAAAATGTCTGATGAAGGAGAAGTATTGGCTTTTCCGAAAGCGCTTACGCTAATAAAGTCTGTTGTTTTTATTCACTGCCTTAGTATTTCACTCACCACTCGTGGTTTTTTAAGCAATACACAAAGGTCCAAGTTCTTCAAAGGCTGACCAGTCTCCTTCCTCAAAATCAGATAAGTGTGGGAAGAGATCTTCCTCTTCCAGTGCTCTTCAGAAAAGATTGTGAAAGTTTCTACTCCAGATCCTAAGGTTGTCAGATTCAAGAGATCTACTGCTCCAACTACATCAGTTTCGGTAACAGTGGAGTTTGAGTTGTGGAGCCAGTCCCCTGTATTGGAACCATTCTCCCCTACTCTTAGATCACCTCTGCTCCAGCCTTCAAAGTCCCCAGCACCCTCCACTCGGTCTTCCAGGAGCCTGTCTGATGATGATGTGGATCGAGTGGTACAGAGGCAGTTAAGGACACCGGTACTGGCCAAGCTGTTATCGAATCCAAATCCGAGGTTTTCAGATCCGATCACGTCCTCTCCTTTTGCTTCGATTCCTACTCTAACCTGGCGTCAGAGTCAGAATGTCCGGAGTTGATATTGTTGGAACCATCAGAACTGAGGCCTATTTCGGGATCTTCGGATCCAAACATCACTCTGACGTCCTTGGTGCCATCAGAGCTCGAGGAGTGTAGGAGCTGACACACTTCAGCCAGATCTGGAGAGGTGAATTGGATCAGACAGTTGTTGGATCTGACCTTGCCTCTCGGGGCATCAGCTCGGGTGAGCTCTGCTCCTACCTCAGCCTTGGGGCCAGGTTCCCTCAAGATGTTCTTCATGTTTCACTGTTGCAGTCATTACATTTGGGTAATCTGCTGGCAGGTTGCCCTCAGTCGGCCTGAATAACAACGTCTTGGGTCCAGCTTCGGTTGCTGTCTCTTCTTCCATGATGTCAGGTCGTCAGGGGTATAAAACATGCAGCCGACGCCATTTTAATCAGTCTTTCTTGCCGGACGGTGCCCGAAGCAGAAGCAGTTCGCAAGTGCCGGTCGGCCGACTCCTGAAATTTTCATTTTCGAGTTTCAGAACCGAAGTCTTCAACCTAAAGCTAAGTACCCGTTGAAACTTTTCTTGCTCCTTACCGATGTCAGTAAAAGTTAATAATTGTATTACTTGTGGGAAGCAAATACCTCATAAGGATTTTCATTTTTACTGTATTCCTTGCCTAGGCCCTGATCATAACATGCCTTGCTGTTGGTTTTGTGCTAAATTTAACCAATGCACTATTAAGCATCGGTATATTTTTGATTTTAAATATTTTGGCTCAAGATTTAACTATCCAGAAATGTCGTCTGTTAGCAATCCAACTACCGGAATTCACAAAAAATGCAAAGAAAAAGACAGAGACAGACCATCGAGGTCCAAAACCGACGACGAAGCTTCTCCTAAGCCAGTCGCCGGTTCGCCGTTACACAGTGAGGTGCTTTCGCAGCCCCTGATGCCCGCTATGTTTGATTCGTGGGCCTCTACCGAGACCCATTCGGAGTCTGGTATGCCGCGAGACACTTCAAGTATTGAAACTACGAATGTCTCTCCCTTAGATGGGACCGGAGCCGCTGAGCAGGCACCGGCTTCTGAGGGTGTTTTCAGGCCTAAAGATTTGTATATTAAACCGACGCCATCATCAAAAACAAGGCCAAAACCAACTTCTATGTCTAAAAAAACGACGCATGGACCACGTGTTCAGGCCCCTATGCCTAAAAAGCAAATTATCAAAATGGCTGAGGATTTAATTACCTTGATCAGGGGTTCCCAACCCCCTCCTGCTAAGAGGCCTAGGCAAAGCACTGATTATGAATCTTCAGATCAGGTTTCCATTTCTTCTGATTCCTCTTCTATTGAGGTATTTTCTTTTCCCCCTTATGAGGACTCTGATGCAGAAGAATCCATCTCTTCTGCTTCTCCTCCTGAGGATTTCTCTTTTGGAGAAACTGCATACCTTAAGGGAACATTTTCATTGGGAGAGTCAGTATTTCTCAGAATCCAAAAAGAGGCTTGGGGATTTCCTTTTTCTTCCTCAGCATAGGCCTTTGGCTATACCTCCTGTTTTAGACATTGTTGATTATGTTTTCTCAGAATCCAGCATGGCTCCTGATTCCCTGCCTCTGGCTCCTAGTAAGCCAGACAGATATTACAGGGTTCCTGACTCTCACAAGTTTTTTTTAAAAAACTCTACTGCTGATCCTGAAACAATTTCTCAGGGTCCCAAGGGTGTTAAGGCTTCTACTGCTAAAAATCCTACCCCTCTTCTGATAGAGACTCCAGTGCGCTGGATAGATGGGGTAAGAAGGTTTACAAGTCTGCAACCCTGGCTATCAAAGCTTTAAACTGTCAATTTCATATGCTTTAATATAAGCAGCATGTCATGGGCTTACTGAAACAGAAAATGATGTTGACTTCTGACTGTGTGGAAAATAAAGAGTTACAGGATTTGTTGCATTCAGCTGAACAAGTTGGAAAGCATACTTTGCAATGTGGTTTTGATTCCTTGGAGGCCTCTTGCAGGGCCGCTGTAACTGGATCTGTGATGAGAAGGCATGTTTGGCTCAAGGAGCAAAATCTGCCTGATCATGTTAAAGCAAATTTGTTGGATGCTCCTTTACAACAGGACAGTCTATTTGGAAATATGGCAGAAGAAGTTTTGAAAAAGATGGAAGACAAAGCTAAATCTATGCAAACTGTAAAGGATTTCTTACAAGTGCAGCCACCCAGGTTCAGTAGGCACTGGCCTACTAAGAATTGGTCCTTTCCAGTACCCAACAGAGCTGCTCAGGTCAAACCCAGACACTCCAAAGGCTCCAGGTTTCAGTCACAAGGAACTTACAGAACAAAACAATGGGGTGCCTCCACCTCCAAATCTGGAAGTAGCAAGCCCCCCCCCCTATGGTAAACGGTCTCAATGGCTTTCCTCTGCCATTTCCAAGCACTTATCTTTTGGCAGCCCCTTTGGGGGGAAAATAGCACTTCATGCACAAAATTGGCATCTAATTACCCAGGACAAGTGGGTCTTAAATATAGTATCCAAGAGATACAGATTTAATTTCCACACATTGCCAATTCCAAACGGATGGCCAGGTCTGCCTCCAAATCAGTGGGCAGAGGCCCAGAAACAAGTTTTGTCCCTCATGGATATGTGGGCTATTCAACCAGCACCAGAAAAGGAAAAAGGACAAGGTTTTTATTCCAGACTTTTCCTGGTACCCAGAAAAGACAACTCATGGTGTCCAGTTCTGGACTTATCCATTGTAAATACTTTGCTGGACATTCCAAAATTCAAGATGCTGACTCTACTACAGCTACTGCTTATGCTGGGCAAGGATGCCTGGTTGGTAACTCTAGACTTAAAAGAAGCTTACCTGCATATCCCAATCAGGGAATCTTGCAGAAAATACCTCTGCTTCAAAGCAAGCTTTTTGCGTTATCAGTTCTCTGCACTGCCCTTTGGCTTATCTACTGCGCCCAGGGTCTTCACAAAGTGCCTGGCACCAGTAATTGCATTTTGCAGACAAAGAAACATTCAAATTTATCCTTATCTGGACGATTGTCTAATTCAGGCAGAAAACAAGGACACTCTTCTACAACATCTGGCATTTGTGAAAAGACTTCTAACATGCCTAGGGTACACCATAAACGAAAATAAATCACAACTGGTACCCTCTCAACTAATTACATTCCTGGGTGCAAGCTTGAATACAACTGCCCAGATGGCTTACCTCACGCCAGACAAACAAATTCAATTGATGACATATTTCAAACAAGTGGCCACAAAAACCCAGCTATCTGCAAGACAAATTCTGCAGGCATTGGGGGTTCATGGCTTCCTGCATTCTACTAATTCCATATGCAAGACTGCATATGAGGAAACTTCAATGGTACCTAAAAAGCTTATGGAGGCAACATTGTCACAGCCTGGAAACAATGATTCTTATCATCCCTTGCCTGCACTAGGAGCCCCTATGGTGGGCAGAGGCCCGTCACCAAAACAAGGGACTATCATTCATTCCACCCCCTGCCACCCAAATCCTGACTACAGACGCATCAGATTATGCTTGGGGGGGGACCATCTGGCAGGGAGATGCATTCAGGGCGAATATATATATATGTATATTTTTGCTCCCCATTTGGGGGGCACCTGACATCTGGGACAAGAAAAACTGATTAAAATGGCGTCGGCTGCATGTTTTATACCCCTGACGTCATGGAAGAAGAGACAGCAACCGACGCAAGACCCAAGACTTTGTTATTCAGGCCAACTGAGGGCAACCTGCCAGCAAATTCCCCAAATGTGTAATGACTGCAACAGTGAATACACTCAAACATCTACATTTATAGTAAGTGTACACATCTGTACTTTCTACAGATCCAGAGATTTTTTTGGGATCAGGGGCGGGGGACCTTTGAGGTCATGAGAGTGCTGTATCCACAGACAGATCCGCAGTCATCTCTAGATGTTCTTCCCCCAAAGGCACCGGTGTCTGCCTCTATACCCTTGCATCCACAGGGACATGGAGATCCTAGGCCTCAAGATGCCCCACAGGGTGCCCCCCCTTCTGAAACCTCTCCAGAGTACCCCTCTGAAGCGGTTCCTTGGAAGAGGTTATGTAAGAGGAAGAGGAGGAGGTCAGTTCAGATTTGGACCTCATGGAAGCTGAAGGATCCCCGCGGTTGCCTCCTGATGATGTCTCCTTTGGAGACATCTTAGAAATCCTTAAACGGAGAGGTGGCTGGAAGTCCACCAACCCTTCAGTGGAGGAGTCCATTTACCTGAAGGCCTTTGGATCTCACCCTTCCTCCACTTGGGTGTCTCCACCTTTCGACGAATTTCTGTACTTGGTTTCTCGAAAGGCTTGGAAGTCTCCAGAATCAGTGGAACGTGTTCCTCTGAGGACAAATAAGTTCATCACCTCCCCATCAGACAAAAGCTTCTTAACTAAGTGTGTCCCAGTAAATGCTGTGATGGTGGCAGCAGTCACCAAGATGGAACTTGGAAATCCATTTACACTGAAGAAGGCTAGGTTAACACCATAGCCGAAACCGGTCTGTTATCTTTGAGGATTTTTATTTTGTAACTAATTAAATTAGTGCACACAGCTCACAGTTGCTGGCTTCTGTTTTTTTTGTCTACCAAGTGTTTTCAAGCCATGCAATCACTTCCGTGCAGGGGAATTCTTTTCTGACTGCCAGTCTTTTACCCAAATTATGAGAACAAGGCAGTATACATGTTACACCAATTGGATGTGCATAGACAATTGCGTTTCCACTTACACATGGCTAAAGACTTCAGAAAACCTGACCAACAGTTTATATCTTGTTCAGATTCAAAGAAAGGTACTCCAGTCTCTAAAGTGACATTTTCAAAATGGCTTTCAGACTGCATAACCTTCATCTATAAATCTCAAAACAGGAGTTAAAGGAGTTAAAGCACACTCTACAAGAGCCATTGCAGCCACTTCCACCTTCTTGGGTAAACTACCAATTGATACCATTTGTGCTGGGGCAACATGGGCAAGACCCCGTATCTTTATCACTCATTACAAAGTTAATTTGGCCTGCAGGAAAAGGGCCTCTTTTTGGTTCCACGATTCAGAAGAATATTCTCCCTTGAGCCACCCATGAAGATGGTGCTATGGACGCTGTCCCATCCTGGTAAGAATGAAGGCGAGATAGGGCAACAACACACAAAGAAGTTATGTACTCACCATAACGCTTCGTGTGTGTTGTCCATCTTCGCCTTCATTCTTACATTCCACCCTCCTTCCCCTGGCCTTTTTACTCATGGAAGACTGAGTTGGTGCAAATGGACGTCATTGTGCTCTGACCTCCTTTATTGCTCATTAAGTAGTTAAACTGCTTTATTTTATATACTCTGATTATAACTGCAAACAAGATCTGGGGAGCTTTCCTAGTGCATGCTGGGATAGGGTTTAGCCACGAGCTATTGGAAGACCTTGAGCTTGTATATAAGGCCAAGTCGGATCCAAGGATTGGATCTGAACCCATCCTGGTAAGAATGAAGGTGAAGATGGACAACAGACACAGAACGTTATGGTGAGTACATAACTTCTTTTTTTAGTGCTTTTTCAATGGATTATCTTTATTGGAGGGAGAAGTGGACTGTATTCATTGTCTCTCATCTCTTCCAACAGAGAGGGCCCAGGAGGTTATGTTCTTTGTAGCTTAAGCAAAGATGCAGCAGAAGGCCTAGATGTGGACCTTCCATTTTCTTCTGTGCTTAATGATGACAGTGGTGTTTATTATGCTTTTTCCACACCAGAAAGTGGAAGGGGTGCAGTTGACTTTAAGGTGTCACTGGCTGAATCATCACACATTCACTTATTTCCCTCCCTTTGTGTCAGGCATACGTCAGCAGGCTCTGGAGTGACATAATATCCCTATAAATCTCATCATGGATCTTCCCTTGCTGCAGCAAAACCTATTCCAGATCCTGCTTGATGGATGCTTTTCAGGCGAGTTGTTTAAGGAACCCATTTTGGTTTCTCCGTGGTGCAAAGTATAAGGTTCCTCTGTGAGGATTAAGAGTTTTAAAATCAATCTGTTAAAGTTGTGGACAGCATTTTGGTTCTGAAGGTTCTGGATCTCATTCATCATTTTTAAATTTATGCCATTATTGTTCCATTGCTGGGGTACATGCTTCAAGGAGTCTGCAACTCATTGCCCTTATGAAGGGCCAAACTTTGACTCATTACCAGATGATTTAGAAATTCCTTAGTGACTTTCCTTCTTTGCTCACCTTTGAAGACCCTTTCTGCTCCTTTCAACAGAAAATTTCATGTTTGACTTGCTCATTTTTGAACTGGTTGGTTCATTGACTCTGAAGTTCTACCCCCCCCCCTTTTGTAAGTACTTTTTTTTAAACCCCCCCCCCCCCCAGAATTGAGCTCTGTTCATTTCCATGTGGGATGAGAGAAGTCATGATGTGACCTTGATCTGGGTAATCATGAGTGGGTTTTCTTTATGTATCCTAACCCACCCTCTCTGGAGGCTGAAGTGAACACCTGCCTACGTAAGGGCTTATTACACATTCACCCATCCATGCATCCCTGTGATAAAGGCTGCTGCATGAGTGCAGTGTTGTACAGCCAGACACTTGCCCCTGGTGTATGTGCAGCATACAGTTTGTCGTTTAGAAGAAACTAAATGGCCTATTTGCTCAATGCAGGCAAGTTGCCATCAGCCTCTCACACACTCATGTACCAGCTCCTGTAGTATGTAGGTCATTACTTCTGGATTGCCTGAGTATTAGACAGGACTTCACTACTTTGCACCATGAAGCCAGTTTGGAAGATTTTTTTTGTGACCATCACCTGTTCCTTCATGATTAACAAGCAGTGGAATCTTATTTGTGGAGAAGCCAATTTGGTCATTCACAAAGATCAAATATCAATTAGGACTAACATTTTATCCAGAAAATGGTTTCAGGACTGTTTTATCATCCATTCATTTACCTCATTTACCTTTTTCATTAATGGACTGAATTTATGTGAGAAAAACGGAGTCCTTTTTACCTTCATTGCACACTTGCAGATGAAGGTGCTTAGGTTCAGCATGAGAAATCAGTTCAGTTGTTTGTCTCCCTTTGACACTGGTTAGAAGTGAAGAATTCTGTTCTCAAAAGCCACTGCTCCACTGCAGGAGTAGTTGCTTTCCGTTCTTGCTTCAGAAATGTCTGCACTGCGGATATTTGTGCTGTGGCTTTGTCATTAGTTTGCATCTTCAACTAATAGTAACATTCAGACTGTGATTATAGGAGTCAAACCTCTTTTAGCATCTCTGTGCTTCACCTTTCCTTGTGAACATTTGATGTTATGTTGTCCCATCTCTCCTTCATTCGTGCTGGTTGGGTTCGGAGCCGATCCTCGACTCTGACTCAGACGATTTATTAAAGCTCGAGAGCTTTTACTGGCTCGAGGCTACCCCTTATTTCCCAACATGCCTAGCGGCAGCTACCCAGATCTTGTTTGCCGCTTACAGCGTCAAGATTGCTCTATACTGGCTCAGGCTAAGTACTTTTTGTTTTATAGTTACTTGCAACATTTTTGGCAATTGACTGGTTATATTGACTTGTTTTAGCGTGTATTTTTCTACATTAGTCTAACAACCCCTTTCTCTTCTCCTTATGGTGTTTTTGACTGTTGTTTTCTCTTTTAGGCCTGTTTTCCCCTTAGAGCCCATTTAAGTTAGAGGGTTCTTCCCTTTCTTCACCCTTTCTCTGGAATTGCTATTTTAGTTAGAGGCTCTTCCATTGGGGGAGTTGCCGTTTAAGTTTGAGGCTCTCCCCCTTTCCTTCCTTCCTTCTTTCTTTTAAAAAAAAAAAAAGTTTTAATTTTTTTCCTTTGTGGTTACCAGCCTGTTTACTTCTGCTTATTGTAAACTGTGAGTGATAGTGTTTTCTCTGTGGAAATCTTTTTCTCTGTCTACTGCTAGTTATGTCTAAAGAGTCTAAACTCTCTGGTTTTAAAAAATGCGACTCGCGTTGCCAGAAAATGTCCCTTATGGACGGGCACACGAGTTGCGTTTATTGTTTAGGGGCTATTCACCTGCAGGACTCTTGCTTCATCTGTCATGCTTTCAGTTCCAGAGTCCTGCAGGAAAGAAAAAATAAGCTTATTTTATGTGGCCTCCTGAAGAACCCTCAAGATGCCTTGTCTCAGTGTCCTCAGCCAGTCAGAGTGTCAGAGAAACACTCCAAGCCATCGGTTCCAAGCTCGTAACAGACAAAACCTACTGAGAAGCCTTCGGCTCCGTCAGCCCCCAGCATTGGCTCTGACAAAGCAAAGTCTTCGGCAGCTCCATCTGTGTCCTTGGAGCCGGTCCAGATCCATAAGAGATCAAGGTCTCCCTCTTTGGAGCCGGTACACTTCGCTCCACAGTCTCTGCTGCTGCGACCTGGAGTGGGCAGTCACCAGTCCTCTTCACACTCCTCTCGGTCCTCCAGACTTTCAGATCACGACGTGGAGAGAGTGGTCAACAGGCTCCTCAATTCACAGGCACTTCCTAAACTACTCTCGAGTCCAGCCCATAAGGATTTGGCTCTTTCGGCCCTCCCAGCTACTCCATCGATTCCTCCACCGACTGTCTTGAGCTCAGCGCCGAAGTTGTATGCAAGTCATGGTGATGGAACCATCGGCTCCGACTTCTTCTCCCTTATCAGTTCCGACTACCGCTGCAATCTCTTTGATGTCTCAGTCCATCCAGGGGTCTGGGCACTGAAGCTCTCCCGCCGGCTCTGAGGGGGGAGGTGGCATCGGACCCTTGTCCAACTCCACTCTCCCTCACGGAGCTTCGGCACAGGTGAGCTCGGCTTCTACATCAGCCTTGGAGCCTTCTCTCCCGGTTTGAAGATCTCCGGGCTCTTCAACGCCGGAGGCTCCTTCTACTCGGGACCATGGCGCTTTCGAGGTGATGAGCATACTGTCTCCTGAGACTGTTCCACCCTTGGCTCCATTAGCTCATTCTCCCTCGGTGCCTGTGATGGCCTTTGTCCCTCCTCCTGCCAAACGTAGGGAACCTGTGCCCCAGGATGCACCACTGGGTGACCCCACTTCTTCCAAAACCTCCCCCGAACATTCAGAGGAGGTCCCTCGGAAGAAGAAATGCAAGAGGAAGCATCTAGACTCTCCTGAGTCTTCCACTTTGGATATGGACTTGGATGAGTTGGAAGGGTCCCCACAGTCCCCCTCTGAGGATGTCTCTTTTTCAGACATCTTGGAAATCCTCAGACAGAGGGGTGGCTGGAAGTCCCTTGCCCCTACTGAGGATGAGTCCGTATACCTGGATGCATTTGGTTTGGGAAAATATGGTTCTGAAAATCCCAAGGATCTTCGCCTGACACACGTGGTGATTTTTCCCTCAGGGGCAGAGGAGAAAGCAATAATGGAAGACGCTGCCCTCGCGACAGAGGGGGGTCCGCAACAGCAGGGCAATAGAGATATTTCTCTGCTAGGCCCTTTCAGCACTCCTGAAGGGAGGCCCGGCTGTCCACCTCTGGAGGCAGTCAAGGGCAGACTATCACTGTACCCAGCAGCCTGGCAGTCTATCACGAGGGAAACGTGGGTACTGTCGATAATATCCAGGGGTTACAAAATTCCTTTTCCTCAGCCCCCCTCAAAAGACAAACATTCTATCCCAGATGTTCCACCCAGTCTTTGGGATCATACAATCCTAGAAGTTCAAAGATTGCTAGAAAAAAGAGCCATCCAGGAAGTCCCCGCAGACCAAATCAGATCCGGAACTTACTCAAGGTTCTTTTTAGTTTCAAAGAAGACAGGGGACTCGAGACCAATCTTGGATCTCAGCAAGCTAAACCAATCGGTAAAAAAGACAAAGTTCCGGATGGTGACACTGCAGTCCATTCTTCCCTTCTTGGGTTAGGACCATTGGATGTGCTCCATAGATCTCCAGGACGTGTACTACCATATAAAAATGGACAGGCAATCCAGGAGATTGTTATGCTTCCGGCTGGGAGCCAGTTATCATCAGTTCAAGGCCCTGCCCTTTGGCCTCACCAAAGCCCCCAGGGTGTTCACCAAGTGTATGGCAGTGGTCATGGCTCACCTGAGGAGTCTAGAATTCCAAGTGTTTCCATATCTAGACGACTGGCTTCTCACTGCTGCCACCGCACATCAACTAATCAAGGCATGGGACTACACAATCCCAACTTGTTCCCAGTTAGGCACCACAATAAACTACGCAAAGTCTGCCTTGTCGCCTTGTCAGTCTATTATCTTTATAGGGGCAGATTTAGATTCAAGACGCATGATAGCAAAACTGCCTCTAGACAGGTGTCAACGTTCATCAACAAGTTTCCTTTCTCATAAACAAGATGAGAGTTCAGGAAAGACAAGTCTTACAAGTACTGGGCTCAATGGCTGCAGCTATTATGCCAGTTCCTTTAGCACGCTTCCACATGCAGATTCTACAGTGGCTTCTCTTTGCTCAGTGGTCTTTCCAGGAATAACCAATGTCACACATGATCTTGATCACGGAATCTTGCAAAAAGGACCTACTATGGTGGCTGGTCTCCCCCCCAGGTGACTCTGGGCAGACTCTTTCTAGACCCGCATCCGGTAGCCACAGTGACCATGGACGTTTCCCAGACAGGGTGGGGGAGGGCATTATCTGGGACAGACTGTCCAAGGGACATGGCAACCTCACGAGTACCATCTGCACATCAATGTTCTAGAGATGAGAGTGGTGCTTCTGCCGTTGCAAGCACTTCAGGACTCTCTACCTACAGGTACTATTGCAATCCAGACAGACAATATGTCAGTGGTATGGTACATCAACAAGCAGGGCGGAACCAGATCATGTTCTTCGTGTTTTACTGTTGCAGTCATTACATTTGGGTAATCTGCTGGCAGGTTGCCCTCAGTCGGCCTGATTAACAAAGTCTTGAGTCCTGCGTCGGTTGTTGTCCCTTCTTCCATGACGTCAGGTAATCACTCGAACATCTACATTTATGGTAAGTGTACACAACTGTACTTCACCCCTTGTGTCGGGAGGCTGTTCGAGTATGGCAATGGGTGATGTCTTCCCAACGTTTTCTGATTGCAACGCACATTCTTGGAAAATTCAGTGTGATAGTGGATAGGCTCAGAAGGGCCATCCTCATACCTCATGAGGGGTCCCTGAAGAAAGACGTTGCGGACTTGATTTTCTGCAAATGGGGCCAGCCATGCTGCAGTCTCTTTGTTTTTCAGTTGAAGTGTACAGGTTATAGGTCACATTAAAAGTGGGAAAAGTTTTGAAATGATTTATTGTGGTCTCATTTTTCTATATCACAAAAACCTGGCATTTTAACAGGGATGTGTACACTTTTTATATCTACTGTATGTCCTCAGACTGTGAGTATAAGGGTATGTAGGCAGATGTATGAGTGTAAATCCTCGGACTCTCTTGCTGCAAGCCTGAATGCAGGTTCTCGCACCTATCGGTTTGACCTTCACAAGTCTTTGTACTATAAACCTTCACTGGTTCATGTAAGTGCCCTGTTGAGAAGCCTTCCTTTTCTTAA